>NW_017309564.1:32539-40006 GCF_000935625.1 Nanorana parkeri
AGGGGGTCTAAACACCTGGTCTTGAAGTGGTTAAATTAACTTGGTTAGAAAGTCAAGATGTGCATTTCATCATTGGTCCCTTACAGTGCTGCTGTAGCTGTAATAAACAAAATGAGGAAGCAAAGTGACAGTTGTGTAGTTATCTAAGTGATTACTGGACAAGAAGTCAGCTATTTATCAGCACTTGTCCCCACAATACCAACTTCATAATAAATATCCCCTTTTTAATCATCGGGGAATGTAAAACTAGTTTTGTGAAAAGAGGTCATTTGTTACCTTCTCGCTCTTTAAGTTTTGAGAAAAGTGTTTCAAATGTTCACAATATAAAACAGTAAAGTACCTTCTGCTGCTTCATGTGATTCACTATTTTCTTGTACATTGGATTTCCAGGACTCTGAAAACAGAAGATCAGCTTTTCTTGCGATACACTGTTGAATTTCGATGTTCTCGAGATTTCTCTCCTTCCTGGTTAAAAAGAGGAAACAAAAACAATTTAATGAATACGTCACAGGGCTTTCCCGGGCTAAATGTCTTTCACAGCTCTACAAGTGAAACACACTCATCAATTTATAACTAGCATGAAGCAAGGTGCACATGGAAGGGCTTTACACAGTACAAAAGCAAACATTTCCCAGCACACTCGCCAGCCAGCAAAAAAATGACAGAGGTTTTAGTTGCACATTTCCCTCCTAGCCACACTGAGCTGCCATTGTGATGTGCTGGGCTTCTGGTGTGTCCCCGTACCTTTGAGGAGGATTGGGCTGCCTCCTGGCAAACCTGCACCCAATGTATCCAAGATGGAGGTCATAGAATAAAGTTAGGACCACACTACACAGCAAGGCCTTGGCGAGGCAGTGCGGCTTCCACATATTTTGTAAAAGCTGTGCAACTAAAACCTCTGCCTTCAACCCTAATAGTTAGACTGGGTCATTTGGTTTGACTGGATGGCTGGTGAGTGTGCTCATCAGGGTGGCTGAGACCATACAATGCATATTTCCCCCTGCCAGGGCAGGACAGCTGAGACCATACAATGCATATGTCCCCCTGTCAGGGCAGGGCGGCTGAGACCATACAATGCATATGTCCCCCTGTCAGGGCAGGGCGGCTGAGACCATACAATGCATATGTCCCCCTGTCAGGGCAGGGCGGCTGAGACCATACAATGCATATGTCCCCCTGTCAGGGCAGGGCGGCTGAGACCATACAATGCATATGTCCCCCTGTCAGGGCAGGGCGGCTGAGACCATACAATGCATATGTCCCCCTGTCAGGGCAGGGCGGCTGAGACCATACAATGCATATGTCCCCCTGTCAGGGCAGGGCGGCTGAGACCATACAATGCATATGTCCCCCTGTCAGGGCAGGGCGGCTGAGACCATACAATGCATATGTCCCCCTGTCAGGGCAGGGCGGCTGAGACCATACAATGCATATGTCCCCCTGTCAGGGCAGGGCGGCTGAGACCATACAATGCATATGTCCCCCTGTCAGGGCAGGGCGGCTGAGACCATACAATGCATATGTCCCCCTGTCAGGGCAGGGCGGCTGAGACCATACAATGCATATGTCCCCCTGTCAGGGCAGGGCGGCTGAGACCATACAATGCATATGTCCCCCTGTCAGGGCAGGGCGGCTGAGACCATACAATGCATATGTCCCCCTGTCAGGGCAGGGCGGCTGAGACCATACAATGCATATGTCCCCCTGTCAGGGCAGGGCGGCTGAGACCATACAATGCATATGTCCCCCTGTCAGGGCAGGGCGGCTGAGACCATACAATGCATATGTCCCCCTGTCAGGGCAGGGCGGCTGAGACCATACAATGCATATGTCCCCCTGTCAGGGCAGGGCGGCTGAGACCATACAATGCATATGTCCCCCTGTCAGGGCAGGGCGGCTGAGACCATACAATGCATATGTCCCCCTGTCAGGGCAGGGCGGCTGAGACCATACAATGCATATGTCCCCCTGTCAGGGCAGGGCGGCTGAGACCATACAATGCATATGTCCCCCTGTCAGGGCAGGGCGGCTGAGACCATACAATGCATATGTCCCCCTGTCAGGGCAGGGCGGCTGAGACCATACAATGCATATGTCCCCCTGTCAGGGCAGGGCGGCTGAGACCATACAATGCATATGTCCCCCTGTCAGGGCAGGGCGGCTGAGACCATACAATGCATATGTCCCCCTGTCAGGGCAGGGCGGCTGAGACCATACAATGCATATGTCCCCCTGTCAGGGCAGGGCGGCTGAGACCATACAATGCATATGTCCCCCTGTCAGGGCAGGGCGGCTGAGACCATACAATGCATATGTCCCCCTGTCAGGGCAGGGCGGCTGAGACCATACAATGCATATGTCCCCCTGTCAGGGCAGGGCGGCTGAGACCATACAATGCATATGTCCCCCTGTCAGGGCAGGGCGGCTGAGACCATACAATGCATATGTCCCCCTGTCAGGGCAGGGCGGCTGAGACCATACAATGCATATGTCCCCCTGTCAGGGCAGGGCGGCTGAGACCATACAATGCATATGTCCCCCTGTCAGGGCAGGGCGGCTGAGACCATACAATGCATATGTCCCCCTGTCAGGGCAGGGCGGCTGAGACCATACAATGCATATGTCCCCCTGTCAGGGCAGGGCGGCTGAGACCATACAATGCATATGTCCCCCTGTCAGGGCAGGGCGGCTGAGACCATACAATGCATATGTCCCCCTGTCAGGGCAGGGCGGCTGAGACCATACAATGCATATTTCCCCCTGGCAGGACAGCTGAGACCATACAATGTATATTTACCCCTGCCAGGGCAGGACAGCTGAGACCATATAATGCATATTTCCTCCTGTCAGGGGGACACAGATGCTGCGTACAGTCTCTCATAGAAGACAATGGTGGTACACAGGTATATGCTGGTACTTGAGTACAGATGCAAATTTCCAGGCGCCAGTGTTTACATTATATGTGCGCCCATCCGCCTGTGTGCATGAGCCCTAGAATCTAGTATTTTGTTGCAGCTATATCACTATTATCCTTCTTTGCAGCTAATCTATAACGTCCCTGTGTGGCCAATACCTTGAGGTTGATTTACTAAAAGGCAAATAGGCTGCTCACCTTGCAAGGGAATTTGTACTTTGCAGGGGACGTTTCCCCCTTTGCTCAGTAAATGAGGTGAAGCTGATGACTTCTATCAACCATGTGCCAGTAAAAATAGTTTTGTTGTTTTTCTTGCACTTAATTGGGGATTCTCTGCAAAGTGGAATTTCACTTCACTTCCATAGCGAAGGGAAACTTCCCCTGCAAAGTGCAAATTCCCTTGCAAATCAATCAGCCTATTTGCCTTTAGTAAATCAACCCCCTTATCTCAACAGGTGATAAAACCAACTCCAGGGCACCATCATTTTTAAAGAACAACTTTTTTTAACCCTTCCAGTGGAACTAAATAATATGGACACCGGCACTCCAACAGCAGATAGAACACGTCTATTTATTGACGTACATGCAGAAAAAAAAGCAGAACACCACACTTAGTGCAACATTTTGGGGTCATGTAGGATCTGATGAAGGGGATCCTACGTGACCCTGAAACGTTGCTTAGTGTGTTATGCTGATTTTTTTTTTGCATGTACGTCAATAAATAGACGTGTTCTACCTGCCGTTGGAGTGCCGGTGTCCATATTCTTTTGTATCACTGAGACAGTGGCCATCCGTCAACTACCGTTGCACCCATGTTACCCTGATGGATGAGCGATCATGAGTGCAATGGGTACATGGCCCTACAAGGGTTAACTTTTTTTAGTACCTAGAAATAGATGATCAGTTAACCCTTGCAGTGCAGGGGTAGTCCCACTGCAATGGGTGCAGTCCCCTGCTTTAAAGTTGTAATGGATTTATAGTTTTTTATTTTTTACCTGGCCCATGTGGTAAGTTTATACTTTATCACTTGCAAACACTTAAAAAACATTGTTTTGATTTTCTCCAAATATCAGAGCACCTTCTGTACTTCCAGCCCCCTGCTTGTATCAGAGATGCATGTAGGACATATACCAGTGCTGGTATCATGTCTCTGCCCCTGTCTCAGCTTGGCCATGCACAAAACAGCCTCAATACCTTCCCGGCAGTTTCCTCTAAAATCACACAGCAGAGCTTTTATACTTTTTGGGCTGTAAATAGTACCAGGTCCTCCCTAGGCCATTGCTTCCTGGGATACCGGACATAGAAATCCCAGAAGACACATCATTGTCACCTAGGCAAGCATGGAGGTGGTGTCGGGTGGAGTTTCATTAAAGATAAAGAACAAAATGAATTTTTAGATAGGGGCAGGGGTTGCAAAGGTCCTTTTTGGGGGTGAAGGTTCTATTTAATGTAACAGCCGCAGAAACACATCTAAGCAGCAGCAACAGGCTGTAACAGCCTCCTCCTAATTCACACCACAGGGCATGCTGAGGTATCCTTCACATCAGGACTCTGTAAAGTCAGACATTTGGATGGGAGCTCTCCATCCAGTATAGGAGTCCAGTACAGGGAGCACGGAGAACTCCATTACCTGTACTGCGGCCACTTGGACAGATCCCCCAGCAGCTGTTTGAAGCCGGCGTGCTCATGCTGCTCGCACTTCAGTAAGGACAGAAGGGTCGGGCCGTGGTAATTCAGGCACTGACGGACCAGGTCTTTATCCATCATAGGCACAGCACGGACCACGCTAACACAGCCAGCGTACAACTCATCACACGGCGGCCGCCATGACAGTTGAGAAGCGTGAGGCCAGGCCGTCACGTGACATCACACCTCATGTGACCGACCCTAGGCGGGGCCTCGCTGGGTCACGTGATGGGTAGACGTACGTGGACAAGGTGGTAGATTTGAGTGGCATGTTGTGGAAGAGGAACCCACCGCTGTGCTTTTATAACGAACTGTGATTGTAATCAGGGCAGGAGATGGGGCTCAATGGGGGGACAGCAACCAATCATCAATTGGTCCTTGGAAATGAAAGCTAGATGCTGATTGGTTGCCATGGTGTTAGTAAATTCCACAGTTTTTCACAAAGACAGGGCGGCCTGGGACACACATAGGTCCTGGGGTTGGTGTGCCTAGGACAGGGGTAGGCAACATTGGCAACTGTTGTGGAACTACAAGTCTCAGAAGGATTTGTAAGACTTTGGCAGCCATAGACATGACTCCTTGATGCATGATGGGAGTTGTAGTTTCAACACATTTGGAGTGTCAAAGTTGCCTACCCCTGGCTTAGGCATTTGTTTATTGTTGTCCACATGTATTTGAGTTTAGGATGTGAGAAATGTGTACAGAATCGTCACCTGGATAGTCCAGCCATTGTAACAACTGTCTGTTTATCCGAGCCCATCATTGGGTGCAATATGCTACTGTTTCCTCTAGAGCCACCTGCCGTAATTTCCTTCTTCAGCCCTCAAATGTGGGTGGAAGTCCAGCTCCTGCTGTACTTCTGTGCCAGGTTGGCTGAAAGCTCTACAGGTCTCATAGACCCCAATACTTCGATTGTACCCTGGCTGTGAGGAGAGGGAAGCAATTCTCCAGACACATTCTCCTGGCTCTGTCCTGTGCCAACTCCTAACTAGTGATGTGCATGGTGAAAACCCAGTTTGTCCCAGCCCGTGCAAAACTGTCAGTGACACCCTCTCTCCACCCAATCAGCTGCAGCTGGGGTATTCCCTGCATCTATATGTGACACAGGGGCGGAGAATGCCCTGTCTGCAGCTGATTGGGCTGGGAGGGGGGATGTCACTGACAGTTTTGCTTGGGCTAGCTCAGTGAACACTCCTGTAAAGGTGCCCACACACCTTACAATTATCTGCAGATTTTCTGTGGTCAGATGGAAAAAGTGCAACAGATTGGGCCAGGTGGAGATGACTCCATCCACACAGTTAAGTGTAGATGGAGGAATCTGTTACACCTTTTCCATCTGACCACAGAAAATCTGCAGATTATTGTAAGGTGTGTGGGCACCTTAAGGCTCATCAGAGCAGTAAGAATGTTGAATTGAATGCACGATAGTGTGTGTTAAATGCGTGCTAGAGCACAGCACACCTACCGTGTACAAGGTGCATTGCCATTCTTTTTAATGACACCCCATGCACCTCCTGGCGGCTGCAGTGCACATTGCATTGTGGTGAAAAAGGTACATGCACTCCTTTTGTCACCGCAGCACACGTTATTGCAGTACCGAACACTGTGTTGCAACACACAGCCCGTCGGGAGGTGCGTTGGGGTGCCATTCAAATAAATAACAATGCAACGCACCTAGTGCAAGGTACCGCACACTAGGCGTGTTATGCAATAGTGTGCGCTAAGCACACAGAAGTGAATTCATCAAAACTGGAGCAAACAAAATCTGGAGCAGCTGTGCATGGCAACCAATCAGCTTCTCGCTTTTATTTTCAAATATTAACTGAACAAACTGAGAATAGAAGCTGATTGGTTGCCTTGGGCAACTGCTCCAGTTTCTGCCTGGTCCAGTTTTGATAAATTCCCCGACAGTATCTTTGTGTTTTACGCAATGCTGTGGTATGAGCAACCATTTTTTTTGCAACATTGTTTCTATCTGTCAAAAGCAATGATCATCAGTCTTTATGGAATTATTATTTACAGCCTTTCTCTGGCTAATGTATCTTCTTTCAACCAAGTCAGCCTGTATTCACACTGAGCAGATGTTTTTGAAACTTAACTAAGTCAGGTGTTTTTATTTTGGACAATTGAAAGCAGTAGATCTGTGACATCTACAGGGCTATTCACAAAAGGGTGAAGAGTTTGGAGAAGACATGAAAAGTGAAAAACCTAGGACAACGTAGCTGAACTGGAAAGTGAGCGGAATTGGAGAATTTTTCAAAAACAGCTATTTACAGCTCTGGTATACATAGGTCTAGGCAGCTTGCATAGCACAAAGCTGACTTTAGCAACACACAAAACAAAGTTCTCACATGTCAGCCTATGCATGGTGTTATCAAAGCATAATGAGGGACATCAATGCTGTCTCATGGCAAAGCAATGCTAAAAAGGAGCAGCGAGACAGATCGTGCAACAGGTTTATTACAAGGTTACAGCTTGAGTCATAAATTCCTCAACTGCTCTAAAGTAGCACCGCAACAGAATAACACCTGACCTTGACCACTATATAATTATGTGTCGGTGTAGAGTGGAAATCTGTCTCTTATCCAATTGTAAATGTCTCAGAACTTTGCAAACTGTTGCACTTGGCTGGCCAGAAATACAGATGCACAGGACTGTAAAACCTGTCACAGAGACTGCTGAATGAGAGGGAGCCTGACTTGCAACTACTTGTGTCGCTAGTTTGCTTGATAAATTCCCCCAAATAAGTACCTTTTCACAGGCTATCCAACCTTCAGTCTATCATACCTACTAGTCTACTGCTGCCAGACTCATCCATCCAAACCAATCACTCAGTGTCTGCAACCCCTCCCCCCCCCCCCCCCCCT
>NW_017309564.1:41014-41518 GCF_000935625.1 Nanorana parkeri
TTCAACTACCACCATTTTATTCTATAGGGTCTTGGCATTCAGAAAATATATAATGTTGGGGGGTTTTACGTCATTTTCAGGCCTAAAATGTGGAATATAACATGGGTGCAAAAATGGAAAAAAGGGCCTCAGTCATGAAGGGGTTAAATAACCAGCTCTGGTATACATAGGTCTAGGCAGCTTGCATAGCACAAAGCTGACTTTAGGAACACACAAAACAAAGTTCTCACATGTCAGCCTATGCATGGTGTTATCAAAGCATAATGAGGGAGATCAATGCTGTCTCATGGCAAAGCAATGCTAAAAAGGAGCAGCGAGACAGATCGTGCAACAGGTTTATTACAAGGTTACAGCTTGAGTCATAAATTCCTCAACTGCTCTAAAGTAGCACCGCAACAGAATAACACCTGACCTTGACCACTATATAATTATGTGTCGGTGTAGAGTGGAAATCTGTCTCTTATCCAATTGTAAATGTCTCAGAACTTTGCAAACTGTTGCACT
>NW_017309564.1:41718-59230 GCF_000935625.1 Nanorana parkeri
TCACTCAGTGTCTGCCCCCCCCCCCCCCCCCCTCTGCCGATCCCTCCACTGGCTTTTAATCGCCCAAAGGATAACATTTATTAATATTAACAACGACTTACATAGTCATCCACAACTCTGCCCCAGGTTACATCTCCAACCTTCTCTTAAAGTATCACCCTAACCATCCCCTCCGCTTCTGATCTCTAGCTCCCTCGTCAACTCCTCCCATGCTCGTCTCTGGGACTTCTCACAAGCCTTTCCCATTCTCTGGAACTCTTTACACCAGCCTGTCCGTCTATCTCCTACTCTCCTTTAGGCAATACCGAAAGACTCATCTCTTCAGGGAAGCCTATCAAGCCCCAACCAAACCACTCAACCATCACTTTCTCACGCAATTCATGCCCACACAGCTACCACCTCTTGTATCACTAGCCCCTCCCTTTTAGATTGTAAGCTCTCATGGGCAGGGCACTCCTTACCATCCTTTCCTTTTTTTTCAAAGTATTTTTATTCAGTTTTTTCTATTTGTAAAGATACAGAGTATACATAACTCAGGTACAAAAACATACATACCATAAGGGTTACAGAGGAAGACATTCGATCAGCAATAGATATTATAAATCCAGTAAAGCTACCTTCACCTTCCATAATGATATCAGTATAGTGTAGTGACCAAGAGACCATAAAACACCGAACCAACTTGCAGCATTTGTTTTGTCTTCAATATATTTTAAGTCAATCTAATAGCATCTTGGTAAAAAATAAAAAAAAACTGCACTTTTGAAAGAAAAAAAGCTTTGCATGTGTTTTCAGACCTAACTTATAGATACAGTATATACAGTACCGTATATGCACATAGATAGAAAACTGCTAGCTGTCAGGAAACTATTTGCAGGAACCCGAATTTAATTTCCGTAGCATTTTGTCTTGACTTCCATTAGAGGGCATTCCAACACTTCCATACACAGGTACACTCTACTGATATGCAGAGGATGCATTGTTTTTACAAGCTTAATGACCAATATTTGAAGGGCAGAAAAACAATACTTCATTTTACTAAAATTCCCAAAGCTTCCTTTGCTTACTTGGGGTAGATGTTAAGGGCATAGTCCACCTTTTACAAAAAAAATAAATCTACACACATGAATGAAAGAAAAAAATTTACATTTATTAATTTTTTTGCATTTGAGCCTGCAAAAATATTGCAAGTGCGATCAGTGAATTGCGGGTGCAGTACAGAGGCTCCTGCAGACTATTCCTCTACCCCAGGTGTGTATGGATATACACACCTTAAGTTATGGTGCTGGAGGAAGTGACTTGTGCTACATTGAGTTCTTCGAGCCTTTTCATTCACAGATTCTATGAATGGATCTGTGAATGAATGCCATGTCTGTGTGGGTGAAGCCAAACGCACTGACGCTGAATTCAATTATACACAGGTCACTCCAGTTAGAAGCACCCTGTGATTCAGGTAAGTGTGTCGGGGGTTTGGGGGGGTGTTTGGGGGATGTGACCATGTTTCATGGTAACGAAAGTCTATGAACCCATCGCACTCCTGACCGCTTGTTCCATAAAAATTGGATGGGTGCTACGGTAGTCAACGGATGGCAACCGGTATGTACATAGAAAGAAATAGGGACACCGGCAGATCAAATGCATCTATTTATTGACTTAAATACAGCATATCACACTGGTGCAATGTTTCGGGGTCTCGCAGGATCGCCCTCCTCAGGCAAAGCATGTGTGAGGAAGGAGTTTTATCCTACAAGAAGCGCTTTGAGAACCAAGGGTCTGGACACAGAGGTGAGAGGCTTATTTATCAGAGCACTGGTGTTTTTTTATGAGCACTGCAGCAAAAGATACACAAGAAATTACAAGAGTGGGCAGAGTGACGCACAAAGAAAGATTAAGACAACACTTTTTTTTTGAGAGAGAGAGAGCTGTCTGCATTTAATGAATTCATGAACACTTTGGGGTCTATTCATAAAGCTGCTGAAGGATCTGGCCGTAGCTTCGGCCGATCCTTCGGCTAGCTTCGGCACCAGGACCCCTTCGGTTCAAGAGAAACGAATATTTTTCACAATAGCATTGTTCACTATAATATTTGTTTTTTGCACATATTATTTGTTTACTGTGTTGGGTGACAGCGCCGCTTCACATATTTGAATAATGCATCAATAAATAGATGCATTTGATCTGCATTTGGAGTGCCGGTGTCCCTACTTCTTTTCATGTTATGCAGATTCCGCGCGTTTGCGGCTATTACTATAGCCGGAACATGCGGAATCTGCCCATAAAATCGCACTTAGACTATTTTGCGGTATGAAACCACACGGCCGCCGCAATAGTCTGAACAATGCACATTGTAATGCATTGCTATTTTATGTTTAGCGCAGTTTCGCTCATGTGTGTATGGAGGCTTGCAGTTATAGCTGTAGCTTATAATCACTTACAGTCACCCTAAACACAGGAGTTAAATCTTAAAAATGCATTCAAGTACCTTAACTTCTAACAAAAATGTATCTGATTTTTGTAGCTGTAGATCCTTAAAATCATCTCTGAATTGGTGCTGACACTGTCCTTCCTTCTGGAGGGTGGCTACTTTTGTTCCCCATGGTCCCCGTGCGTGTTGTAAAATAGCCGCCACATTTTTATGAATGCATTTTTAAGATTTAACTTCTGAGTTAAGTGTCACTTTAATTTCTTTAGAAAAGAAAAAAAAAATAGATTTTTGGAGGGAATGTAGAGTACATATCAGCTATAAAATATGTCACAGCTGAGATCATCTTCCACTTTAACCTCCATTGTTGTGGATTACAGGGAAATTCACAAGCAGTCTTGAAGCAAGCGAAAATGTATAGTTTTTTGGTTTGCTGTGGATCTTTTTGAAAAGCCTAAGATGCAGCAAGGAAAATTGCCTTGATAGACTTAAAAAGTATTAAATAATAATAAAGGAAGTATGTACAATATGTTATGATTAGGATAGACTTCCATATTCCGCAGCTGTTAATGACCTTTCATCATCTGCCGTCGTCAGTAATGATTCATTTTACACAAAAGTGAGTGAAGTGTTCAATTAGCCAAATATTCCTCTTTGAAACTTTGTTTCATGGCTACCATAATAAACTCATCTTTCCTTGGATTTACCACTGTTGGCTAATAGAGAAGCAAAGAGTGAAATTATGCACTATGCAATATGGAATTTATCTTATTGGTGACGGACCAGGATGTTGTACCAAATGATTCACATGAGAAAATCCTGGGCCTAGGTGACCCAGGTAATGCAAATCTGTAGTCATCTGTAGCAATGAAAGAACTAGGTTTTAAGACCCGAATAACTTCTTCAAGATAGTTATAGGGTACATTTTGTTCAAACCAAAAGACATGCAAAAAAAAATAAAAAATAATGGCAGAGAAGTACACTAAACCAAATTGTTAAAAACTGATTACTAGAAGCCTAAAAAAAGTAATTGTTAGGATCCCAAAAATATTAAGTGGACCTTTACACTCAAAAATCTAATTCTACCAATGCATCCCTCCATGTATGATGATAAATAATAACATAGACATGTCAGGAGTAAAATGCTGTGATTTTGAAATACTTACACTTGCAGATCATTCACTTCCTGCTTTGAAAGTGCAAATTACTTCAGTTTGCCAATGTAATGCACATTGGCATTGTCTTGTCATCAGCAGAGCATTGCTGGGAAATCTCATGTGTAATCTCACGAGATCTCAGGGAAAGGCATTTTCTTCCGCTGACATGTTGTGCATGGTCACATGTCCTGGTCACATGTCTAGTCACATGTGCCAGAAATCCAGGAAATAATAGGAGAGCTAGTAATCTGCCCTTGGTAAACATGGCCACTGTCAAAAGACTGGCAAAGAAAAGATAAATAGGGTATGCAAAGAATACAAAGCCGGCAATTATCTAGAAGTATATGTTTGTAGATTGTCATTACTAAACATTTCTAAATGTGTGTTTGTTGTTATTTTAAAGATATGTGTGATGGTCCGCTTTAAATCCCTTCTGCTGGTCTATGAAAACCTGCAAAGGTAATATTGGATGTCATTCATTTACCATGTTTGCAACTAATAAGAGGATACTTGAGCTTCAGTTGCGGGCACAAGGACTTTGGAAAACAGAACATAGATAAACACTTAAAAAAATACCTACATTGTTTTTCACAAAAGGGTGAAGAGTTTGGAGAAGGCAGGAGAAGTGAACAATCTAGGACAACATAGCTGACAGGGAAAGTGAGCAGAATTGGAGAATTTTTCCACATCAGCTATGTTGTCCTAGATTGTTCCCTTCTCCTGCCTTCTCCAAACTCTTCACCCTTTTGTGATTAACTCTGTTAGTCTCTCCTACAAGTCATTAGAAGACATAGTTCTCTATCTACAACTTGACAGACATGCAGCACCCTTTGTTTTTACTGCCATATGGCAGCAATCAGAACCTTTCATGGTCCTAAAGTATAGGAGCTAGGGATGTCCCGATATCAGTACTAGCATCGGTATCGGGCCCGATACAGGGCATTTTGACAAGTACTTGTACTTGTCAAAATGCCCCGATACATAGCGCCGAAGCTTGCGCTATGGTTTTTTTTATGGCGCAGCAGTGACGCAACGCTTCTCTTCAGTGCCGGAGAGCAGCGGCGAATCAGTGGGAGGAGCTTCAGGTGAGATCTTAATTTAGCTGTCCGGCACCTCTATTGCTATAGTGTACTGGATGTGTGTAATGTATATGTAGTACATATATACAGCACACACCTCCACTACACTACAGCAATATATTTACAATTCTCCCCTGCTAACATGAATAGATTAAATCATGATCCATAGTACATAACATGTAGTTGTACCATGGATCATTTAAAGTCACCTGTCCCTTTATGAAAAAGTATCGGTAATTGGTATCGGCAAGTACATGTGGGGAAGTACTTGGTCTTGAAAAAGGAGCCAATGGTAACATCACCCAATAAACTCTATGAGAGGCACACCAGACTGTCAACTCTCACAATGTTGGGTGCATGCAGGCAGCAATTTAAAGGAGAGTAGCTGATGGAGCTTTGGTAGCAGTGCCCTTCTTTTGTCTTTTCAATGCATAGTCTGCCATCTTGTGGCAACATATACTGTAAATTCTATTGCAGTAACCATTGAAATACAGTTGCCAAATTTACACCATGATGTGCTTCCTATTCTTAATCGTTTTTTTTCTCAGGACTTTCTTCAACGGCTCCTCCCTGGCATGACTGCGGATTCTAGGGAAGACACAGGTCATCAGGTAGAGATGGACAATGAGACCAATATTCTTGACATTCCAGTTCTCTCTAAATTCCAATAAACACAAGAAACTTATAAGCACAAGAAATTTGTGATACAAACAGAATGTAACATTTAGGGGGTGAATTACTAACCTAACCTAAACACACGCACGCACCAGGTGCGTGTGATTTTCACACAGCAAAACGTATTTATCAACCAAAAAGTCTCTAAAAGCATATTTCCACTAATGCCACATATGGAAAAATCATGCACATGATGCATATATAATGCTGCTTCACAGTTTAGACAAAAATGGTTAGCTCATGCATTTACATTCCTGCATTCATCAACGCAAGCAACACAATGTAGAGCTAATTTACACAACATCACCTTGCAATTCATGCAGGGCTTTGCATAACACACCTGCTGGGTGTGTACACACTACAAAGGTGTTTAGATTCCACCCATAGATCATGCTAGGAGGGAACACACTACAGAGGTGTATACATGTGCGTGGTGTGTTTATAAGGTTAGTAAATCAACCCCTTATTGTCTGAGCATGAGGTGATAAATGACAGTTATGTCACAATGAGCAAACCATTTTCTTTCTGTTAATTAAAATATTTTCTGTTTTTGAAATAAAAGGTTATTCTTTTTGGGGAACTTAATTTATTATTTTGTTAATCCTCTTTGCATTGTTGATGCTGTTTCTTGTTCCAGCCACTAGATGGAGCATAGGAAATGCTTATGCTCCTCACCTCCATCTAGTGGTGGGAATGCTATATGAATGGCATACACCCAGCCTATGTCAGGACAGAAGGTTTAAAAATAGGCCCTTAAAGTGATATTAAAATCACAAAGTTTTTAAGCTATTTCAAATACAGATTGCATCACTTACAACGGATGCTGCTCCCTAATGTTTAAAACTTTAATTTTCCTGCAGAATCAGCTGGTCTACTGAGCCCTGGCCTGATATCCTGTCGTAGGGTGGCTCCTTTCCCTTGCAGGGTCCTATGGAGCCAATGTTGTGTGTGCTAGTAAGCTGTGTGTGTCTCCACAAACACATAGACACAGAACGGCAAGTCTCTCCCTTGCTCCTCCCTCCTCCAAGCTAGTAGATGAACAGCTGCTGGGGACTGCTCTGTCCATTGTCATCTTGTACTGGACATTAAATCCAGGAAAGATAAACTTGATAACGTTTAATGTTTTCTAGATGTTCAATTTTACATTTATTGTGGATATTATTTTTCACCTGGCTAAAAAAGATATAGCAAATACATTATAATTATGGCTTAAACCTGCACTCGTGTATTGTAATGGGTGTGTGCGAATTTATATATACCAGGGCAAGGAGTGCCCCTGCCATTCACAATGCACACGCAGAGGTGAGAGTGTCACTTCACAGCACTCTCACAGATTTAGTGGCTATATTGAACTCCACAGTAATATACAATATATATTGCCCCTTACTCGATGACAGTGCTGTGAATTGGCACTCAAAGCCCTCCCAGTGCAGTATGAATGACGGTCTGTCCCCCCCACTCACGTTCTTTCCCCCCATCACACTGCCAGTCTTATAAATCAGGAGCACCATAGGGGTGTCACTATTCAGTAACACACTTCTGTACTCTCCTCCACTGCACCATCACACACTTCTGCAGTTTGCGCCAATGTAAACTCACACACTTCACCGCTGCACCACTTGCAATCACCAACCGCAATCACTCCGCAATCTCCGTCACTTCACTGCCACATGCTTCTGTATTTATCACATTTAACCAGGCACACATTTTGATTTTGTAAGTGTCTATGCATATGCTTGTTGTCTGGCTTTAGTACTGTTTCAGCCACAGTCCTGGAGCATGCCTTCTGTAAATGAGTGTCAGAATTGTGCCAAAAATCCTATACTGTAATCGTTTCAGGTCAGTAAAGCCAAAGCATCAGCCTTAAAAGCAGAAGTAAACCATTTTTTTTGCTTTTTCCCTAATGTACAAATATGCAAATCATACATGCACATTATTATTATTATACAGGATTTATATAGCGCCAACAGTTTGCGCAGTGCTTTACAATATAAGGAAGACATTACAATCACAATACAAATCAAGACAAGGTGGTAAGGAGGGCTCTGCCCATGAGGGCTTACAATCTAGCGCATACTTATATTAAAAGTGTGCCCTTCTCCAGCGCTGTCCGATCAATTTTCAGTCCTCCTTCATGTCGTCCATCACCGGCATCTCCGCCTCTGACGCTTCTAGGTTCTCGGAAGTCCTCTTTGGCTATTGGGTGGCCACTGATGATGTAATTTTTGCGCATGTGCACAGGATTTACATCCTCCATGGCACCCGGCCCATTCACGGCATCTTAGAGATGCGCATTCCCTATACAGTGTACACATAAAATTTTAAAAAACCCACTGGGGGAGAGCATAAGGATTTTGTTTTGGCAGTAGAAACTTTGCATGTTTCTTCTGCCAAAAATGTCTACCTTTTAAGCGTTTAAAAATGTTTCACCTTTACTACTGCTTTAAATTCAGGCAACTAGCATTCTAAAATGTAGCGGTCAGTATCAGAAGCCCCCATAAAGTCTCATGACTTTGAGGGTATTCACACTACTCTGTTTTAAAATTAGTGGAAACACATGGAAATACATGTTCATTTGCATGCATGTGCGGTTTTATGAGTGTGGCTATGCAATGCAACATGCATTGACGCTTATTTTATTTTATCTCAATAGAAAAAAATTGTTCCTAAAAACAGACAAGTGTGAATGCAGCCTAAAGGAGCCCTTTTAGGAAAGAAAGGAAGTGATTGGAATGGCTCAAAGTGGAAAACTCCTTCATCTAAGGAAACTAAGTTTGAGAACAAAGTTTATTTTTAATCCGTTTTTTTTAACAAGGGATTTACGATTGTGCTACAGTTTTCTATTCTAAAGTTTTACTCCTCTAAGCAGAGGAAAAGAGAATATTCATTTATTATAAATGGTAATTGCTGAATTAAGCATTATTGTCAGGAACTCAAGTGGCGAGTCTTTTTTTTTTCACACATTTTTAGATAAACCCACAGTAATTAAAACGGCTATATTTAGAAATTCTCATGAAGAAAATGGAAAAAATCCAGAACTTTGTAAGGCTTTGTTTAGCCCAGTCAGTGCAGATTAGGGATCCGTGTCAAGGTAAAACAGAGCTGGGTTTGTTACAATATTATACCATAGTTCAGCTTTACATTTTGCTGACATTGCAGTTCGCAGGCCAAAGCTGCTATATTTAATCATCATGTCTCCTCTGAACTAAAATAGTAGATCATTTATTTTTAGCCTACTTCTGTACATGTTGGCACCTTTTTTCCTAGATGCTTGTGAGGTAGATAGTGGAGATAAATGAACTTCATAAAACCTGCTCCACTGATGCTTCACCCAATTCGCTCCTGTACTGAAATTTTCAGATTTTCACACTGTAGACTTTTTGAGTCAAAGCTGAACTCTGGCTTTCCCTTCCCTTCCCTGCACAATTGTAAAGGCTCCTCTCGTGTAGTGAGATTTCTTATTCTGATTTCGCTGCACACTGTTAGCCCCTCACAGTGTGTGTTAGAAGCTGCAGCAAGTCAGAGCCAGATTCATTTCCGGGCTGGAACATCATCAAACATCATCTAGTCATTTTCTACCCAGCATAAAGGCCCGTTCACACCATCCAGTGCGTTCATTTCACAGTTCCGTGACATGAACGCACTGGATTGCATAATCAAAGCCTCCCCGCGTTCTGGGGCAGGAGGGGACATGGCGGCACCATTAATTTCAATGGCACCGCAGACACGCCTCCTACCCGCACCAGAACGCTTGGTACAGCAATGCCCTATGTTCCAGTGCAATGCGATACAAAAAAATTGTGCATGCACTATTTTATGCGATCACACTGCACTGGAACTCAGGGCATTGCTGTACCATGCTTCCCGGTATGGGCGATCGCACTGAAGCGGGATGGGTGTCTGTGATGCCAGACATCTCTCCCTTTCCAGAACGCGGGGAGGCTTTGATTATGCGATCCAGTGCATTCATGTCAAGGAACTGTGATATGAACGCACTGGATGGTGTAAACGGTCCTTCAATATCTCTGGCTCACCCCTTTTACTCATTAGATTTCAGTAATGGAGGCTCAGCATGTGGGCATTCCTAGGGCAGTCTGCATGCAAATCCAGGCTGCCTAGGAATACCCTCCAGATTAACATCCACCCAACAAGGCATTTTGATATTTGCATAACTCCTCTTAAGAGCCAGGCCGTTGCTTGCATCGGGGCTGATGGCTCTTGAGAGGAGTAGTGAGGGCGCAGCAACCTGCTATCCACCCCACCCTTGCCTAGTCTGATCACTAGCATTAGTTTGAGGTCATGAAGGTAGTACTCCCATCTGAGGGAAGTGGTAAAATCATTCCCTCACAGGAAGTTCTTGTTGGAACAGTCTTTTTTATTTGTTTATTTCTCTTTTCTTCCCCAGTCTTCTGACAGTGGCCATGTTTACTAAGGGCAGATTACTAGCTCTCCTTTTACTTCTCTGAACTCTGACACATGTGACTAGAAATCTGACTAGGACATGTGACTAAGACATGTGGCCATGCACATCATCTCAGGGGAGGAAAATGGCTTTCCCTGAGATCTCGTGAGATCACAGATGAGATTTCCCAGCAATGCTCTGCTGATGTAAACTTCCCAGGATGCATCACTTTGGCACATTACATCATTTGTGCCAGAAATGGACCAGGAAGTAGATGAACTCTATTTGTAAGTAAATAAAAAACAAATTTGTTTAATGAATGAATGTAAGATGGTTGTAAATCAGCATTCAGAGCTGCATGCTGGTGTGATTTTTAGGTAAAGGGGGTAAACGTCCGCTTTTATCTATAATTCCTTCTTCCGCTGTTCTAATAACACTGTAATAGAATAATGTGTGGATCTTTAGAGTTATTCAAACACTATTGTCTGTACAGAATCTTTAAGGTCTACTTTGTTTTCTTGGAGATTGATGAGAATTGTCATTCCGCATAATAAATACATTTCTATATTTTGAAAATATTATTTGATATCTAATCATTGTACAGCACTGCAATAAAGTTTGGTTATCCAAGTCAGTCTTACTTAGGGTTGCCACCTTTTCTTCAAGCAAAACCCGAACACTCTAGCGACACGCGGATATTTTTTTGGGAGAATTAGTCATGGCTTATTCATTTTGTAAATAGTGCCGCCTATTCATGTGTAAATATCACAGTTAAGACTATTTTCAGTGGGGGGCCAGTAGCCTCTATCTTAATTTTGGTTATCCCTGTCTGCCTGACATCTTGTGTCCAGGTTTCTGCTGCCATGAAACCCGGACACAGCATTCAAAACCTGGACTGTCCGGGTGAATCCTGTCTCACTCATCATGGGTGCCATAGCACCATGGGGTCCTGTCTGGCCTTGACAGGGATTCCATCAAATATTTGCACAGCGTTATGCATTTACATGCAGGAGGGTCGGCCACCCTCAACAATCAGAAGAGGACAGAAGTCTCCCTCCTGCTCCACCTTCTGCCCTCTGTCATCATAAATATCATAACAACAACCACTTAATCTCTCTGTTGTATCAAACAGGAATAGGAAAATTAAGGATATAAAGCCCTTATGAAACATTTACCATGGACAAAAAACTTTTTAGAACTCTTCTTTTCAGAGCAGAATTGATTTAATTAGCACAGTACCCAGGTTCAGATTTGTCATTGTAGAGCAGTGCTGAGTTATCTCTGCAGGATAACCTTCATTTGATTTAACCCTTTTTGTCCAGCAGGGGGTGGCAGATTCACAGCAGTTTCATTTGATATTTGTCAGTGTGGAATAGGGCTAAATTATCTCTGCAGAATGATAAACTTAATTTGATTTAATACTTTGTCCAGAAGGGGGTGTCATATTCACAGCAGTCTTAGTTCAGGCCATTGACTGAATTTGGAGAGAGATTCTTGGGCAGCTCATGTACCATTGTGATTATCAGAAATAGTCACTTTACGCTTCTCATTGTTTAAATGAACAATGGATGAGTTGATGCCCTTTCTTCCGTTACATTACAGTTTCATAGGAACTATGGAGATAGCCTAGGCCCATTCATGTAGCAAAGCATTGCAAATTTATAATTGGTATAATAAATCATCTGGATAAATGTAGGACATGGTAGGATATGGAAAAAAAAATTCTGAACATGAACGCTTATTAAGAAAGTTCTAATGAAAACTGTATGTATAAAGTTTATATGAATATTACATTTATAGAGTTTTGTGTATATGACTTGTGTACTGGTTTTGTAGGGCAATGCATGATGGGAGAGAACCTGATAGAACTGTATGTGCACTTTTGTACTGACTCTAGCAATGAAGGTGATTTACAGGAACATTTAACCCAACATGCACTTTGTAAGAGCTTACATGTATTATACAAAGGAGGATGTCAGGGATTACATTTGCAGCTTAGTAGATCCTTGAAGTATTCTGCATGGGAGGGTATACCAAGCCAAGCAATAGGATCACCCAGAGAGGTTCAGCATAGTTGTTAGTATTGCAGTTTTAGTGCTTTCCAATGTTTCATCCAAAGTTAAAGTGCGTGTAAACCCAAACAATATATTTTAATATGTTGCTGCACATGCACCCTGTAACCATAATAACTACTGTATATGGTTTGTATTTGTGTGCTTGATATCTATGAAAATGTACCTTATTATAGAAGCAATCCCTGATGTCTACTTTTCAATGCTGACCACTCTCACTATGCTGTCACAATAATTGCACAAAAATGTGACAGTTCATAGCCACGGTTAATACTTACTGTATATTAATGTGAAATCAGAATCGCATAGTTTATTTTCCTTCAGCCATTATCTTTGTTAGTATAGCTGGTTATTATACTGACATCTTGTGGGCATTTTGGTTATCGCACCATGTTTTTCTGTGTTCCTCCCATTTATGATGTATTTCCCTTTTCTTCATGACTTGTCGTTTCTGGCATCAAAATAGCTGACTGTGACTATGGCCGCATATTAATCTGCATGCATGCTTGGAAACATAACCATCTCTGACCTGCAAAAACCATCTGTTCATTCACCTGCTGTATCCTGTTGTCTGCTGTAACCCTGCTGCATTCAATAAAGAGCTTCGTGAATGAAAAGGTATTTGGTGAGTTGAGCTATCTGATAAGGATTGTCCACAGTGATTATATCTGCTTATACAGGCCAGGCATAGAGGTCTCAGCAAAGGATAAACCGCTAATACAACAATCGGAGTCAGAATACTCACATTGCTGCAGTGGCTCCTGTGTGCATCCCTACAGTGGGAATAGAGAAGGCTGTCCTGCAGTCAACATCATTCCTCCAAATCTCCCCATTCGCAGTATATACTCATAGAAGTTGAAGTCCGGGACAATGAGCGATGTCACCAGAAGTGATTTTCACCTATCACTGTCTTCAAAACCAACCTGTGTCATTGTCATGTCGCAGCTGAGTCTTTGTAGTATCAACGTGCTGTTTTAAACCTAGGTCCCACACTTGATTCCTTTTTTTATCAGTGCAACAGCTTTCTGAAAACCTGTCCTAGGTCTTTTCCAGTTCGTGTGTTTAGATGTGCTCGAACTCTCCCTGCTGGTTCCCAGCGAGAAGTGTGCCTGGAAAATTTCTGTGAGGTCATTTCTGTGAAAGCTAGGCAAACTTGCTCAGTGCACTTGGGAGCTGCCGAGGAAAGACCTCTATGTGTATCTGTTCCCAGGCTTCCGTACCCATGAACTTTTCTAATTCTGACACCCGTTTACCACCTCTGCCTGTTTCTCAACGATCCATCGCTGACTCCTCTGAGCTTGCTGGCACTTCCTGTCCCACGGTGTCTGCATGCGGGCGCACGCGTCCATAGACTTACCTTGCGTCTCTGCTCGTTCCCTGGCCGAAAATGTGATCTGCGCATGCGTCCGCCCCAAGAGGCTTTGCGGCCGCCTGAGAATTTTCACATTTTCGGATGGGAGCTCGCAGGGAAGACACAGGCAAGTATTAACCTCTTTTAAAGCGTTTTTTTAAACACTTTTTGCATATATCTACTGCTTGCTAGCAGTAGATATATGCAAAAAACCCGGAGGGTTTAATGATATTTTAATATTATAAAACTGTTTTCATTCTAAACAAACCTTTACTGTTACAAAAGAACAAGATGGCCATTCCCCTTCATTATACATAAACTACTGTTTGGCTTGCATAAGTGAATCAGAACCATTGCAAAAGGAAACACTGCCATTATGTAAATGTGAGTATGCTCATTTGCATTGCTTTGAATATGTTTAAAGGCAGAACACAGTGTCAGTAAAAATCAGCCATAACTTTTATTAGCATTTGCAGTTGGTGCAGCAATTTAAAATAGACCAGAAGTAAGCAGGTTGCTGAGCTGCTGTAACGTTAACAGCAAAAAAACAACCAGGGATGATGGATCAGAAAATTTCAGAGTCTTTTCTAAAGCAATTTGAAAGGTAAAAAAAAAACAAGTTTTCTATCATAGCATAGTGATACAGTGGGATACACTGTTCTATAAGCCATTATTTAAAAATGCATTTAAAGAGGAACTTCACCCATATCTTAAAAGTGACAACAAAGGCACCTTTAGAAATGTTTAGTAATGACAATCTACAAACACATACTTCTAGATAATATTGTATTCTCTGCATACCTTATTTTTCTTTTTCTCCCCATTCTTCTCACAGAGGCCATTTTCACTAAGGGCAGGTGAATCCATCTCCCTGAAACTCAGGGTCTGCCTCAGGGTGATGTGATGATGCACATCATCTTAGAGGGGAAAAAATGCCTTTTCCTCGAGATCTTGAGAGATTTTGCGGTTTAGAGATGAGATTTCTGAGGATGGCATGGGTCATGTAGCCTTCCCTGGATGCATCTGTGAGACTATGGCTGCATCACCAATGGCTCACTCAACCAGTAATTATAAAAACACGTAAGGTGATTTCAAATCGGCATGCAGAGCTGCATGTTGATGTGATTTTTATTGAAAGGGGGTAAAGGTCCACTTTAACCAAACCTGGATGGCATGTAAGACTGCCCATACACAGCTCTTTTTTTCTCGTTCAGCCAGCAGATTCCTCCATCAACACTACGAGTGTGTCGATTGAGGAATCCCCGCTGTTTGCATTGTATTCTGACACCGGCTGCTGGCCACTGCCAGAATAACCAAACAGAGCCGGCAGGTCATTGGCTGCCGGCTCTGGTCGTACAAAGATTTTCCAACTGCCTCCTTCGATCAGCTGATCGAGGGATCCCGGGCCAAAGGGTGCCGACAGCAGCACCCACTATGTATGGCCACCCTTATTCTGTTAAAGCATTGTGTATCATATACTGCTGGCATTTTTTTTTTTTAAATACTATCTTCACTTTTTTCATCCTGTGTAGACAGGCATTTGTTCACATCAGACAGGTTTTGCACTCCCATGCAAGTCTATGGCAATGCAAAAACTGCTGGAAATGCAGGTCAGAGGAGGTTAACTGCAGCTGAAATGCATCTGTCAGTGAATTCTGAATGAGCTCAGAAGCATCACAAACTGATGTCCTTGTCACAAACCCAAAGGTCCTTTGCATCTCCATGCTGCTGATCTCCTTCAGCCTCATTGCATCTATGGGTGTAGCACAGTGGCTTAGTGGTTAGCACTTCTGCCGTGCAGCACTGGGGGTCCCTGATCAGGACTTTATCTGCAAGGAGTTTACATGTTCTCCCTGTGCTTGTGTGGGTTTCCTCCGTGTACTCTAGTTGCCTTCCACACTCCAAAGACATGCTGTTAGGTTAATTGGCTCCTGTCTAAAATGGCCCTGTATGTATGTATGTATGTATGTGTGTGTGCATGAGACATAGGGGCCTTCGGCTGTAAGCTTCTTGAGGGCAGGAACTGATTTGAATGCACAGTATGTGTAAATTGTCAACGCTATATAAATACATGACATGAATAAATATTAATATTAACGTCATGCACTCATTTGTATACAGGTACCTTGGCTCAAGCTGAATTTTACAGACACTACCTTACACCCACTGCTTTAGAAAGACTGACTCTCTTTTTGTCATTCCAGAGGGCCCGTTCACACCATCTTCAGTGCGTTCCGGCCCGATTCTGGCGGGAACGCACTGGATCATATTGCGGCCGGCTCAGTTTGTTGTGGGGCGGGAGGGGGCGTGGCGGTGCATTTAACTCAATTACACTGTAGCCATGATTATAGGATTATTTTAGATTTTCATTATGCTATCTCCATTAAATTGAGGGCACAGACAAAAGTTGTATAATATATATGGAGGTTTAAATATAATCAGAACAGGGATTTATTTGATATTGTGATATAAGGAGAAGGTTTACACCCTGGTTTTGGCCATTGTGTACATAAAACTAGAACCCATCATCTGTTTTATATTGCTGCATGTGTCCCTGATGCAGATGATTATTTAAAGTGTTATCAATGAGATAGAAAGTAAAGAAAAAGTGTAGACAGGCATTTGTTCACATCAGACAGGTTTTGCACTCCCATGCAAGTCTATGGCAATGCAAAAACTGCTGGAAATGCAGGTCAGAGGAGGTTAACTGCAGCTGAAATGCATCTGTCAGTGAATTCTGAATGAGCTCAGAAGCATCACAAACTGATGTCCTTGTCACAAACCCAAAGGTCCTTTGCATCTCCATGCTGCTGATCTCCTTCAGCCTCATTGCATCTATGGGTGTAGCACAGTGGCTTAGTGGTTAGCACTTCTGCCGTGCAGCACTGGGGGTCCCTGATCAGGACTTTATCTGCAAGGAGTTTACATGTTCTCCCTGTGCTTGTGTGGGTTTCCTCCGTGTACTCTAGTTGCCTTCCACACTCCAAAGACATGCTGTTAGGTTAATTGGCTCCTGTCTAAAATGGCCCTGTATGTATGTATGTATGTATGTGTGTGTGCATGAGACATAGGGGCCTTCGGCTGTAAGCTTCTTGAGGGCAGGAACTGATTTGAATGCACAGTATGTGTAAATTGTCAACGCTATATAAATACATGACATGAATAAATATTAATATTAACGTCATGCACTCATTTGTATACAGGTACCTTGGCTCAAGCTGAATTTTACAGACACTACCTTACACCCACTGCTTTAGAAAGACTGACTCTCTTTTTGTCATTCCAGAGGGCCCGTTCACACCATCTTCAGTGCGTTCCGGCCCGATTCTGGCGGGAACGCACTGGATCATATTGCGGCCGGCTCAGTTTGTTGTGGGGCGGGAGGGGGCGTGGCGGTGCATTTAACTCAATTACACTGTAGCCATGATTATAGGATTATTTTAGATTTTCATTATGCTATCTCCATTAAATTGAGGGCACAGACAAAAGTTGTATAATATATATGGAGGTTTAAATATAATCAGAACAGGGATTTATTTGATATTGTGATATAAGGAGAAGGTTTACACCCTGGTTTTGGCCATTGTGTACATAAAACTAGAACCCATCATCTGTTTTATATTGCTGCATGTGTCCCTGATGCAGATGATTATTTAAAGTGTTATCAATGAGATAGAAAGTAAAGAAAAAATCTCTTTAACAGAGCACCAGATAGCAGTAAAAACCTGGGGGAGGTTGTAATCCTTCATAACTGAAAACTAAGTTTTGGTTGGATATACACTATAATTAAATTGACTACTCACCATTCCTTCCATCATGGTGTCCATGAACTTCATCTGTTCCAAAGACTTTCCATTATTTTAATACTCCTAACATTGCTAATGGCTAGTGGTTCCTGGCAGTTTTTGAGGAATTTAACTGTTCTCCATCCCAGCATCATCCTACATAGGCTCAAACTCCTTATGAGGAGCTAAAAAAAACCCCCCACCAACAGCAAAATAAGTAAAATAAAACCTTAACAAAAAAAAACAAAAAACAAGGCAACTCTAGAAGATTTCTCAAATGAGATTTGCAGGACTCTATGCCCATGTAATAAATATAGAGCTATAGTTTACTGAAAAGTTGGATGGTCTAACAGTTGTAGGCAGTGGGAAGGCTAGTGTTACTCTACTGTTCCAATGAGTGAAACCTTCCCATCACTACAGTACAGTAGCCTATAACAATTTTTGCTGCTGACTTCTAACACTTTACTGTAGTGCAGGAGTGAAAATATAAATGATTGTTTCTTTACACTTAGCAAAGTAGTTATGTACATAAGCAGGGCTCGAAAAATCCACTCGTCCACTCGTCTGTG
>NW_017309565.1:0-3180 GCF_000935625.1 Nanorana parkeri
ATCCCTCGGCCATCCATCTACCGTCCATCTACCATCCATCTCCCATCCATCTACTTTCCATCTACCACCCATCTACCATCCATCTACCATCACTCGGCCATCCATCTACCGTCCATCTACCACCCATCTACCATTCATCTACCATCCATCTACCATCCATCTACCATCCATCTACCATCCATCTACCATCCCTCGGCCATCCATCTACCGTCCATCTACCGTCCATCTACCACCCATCTACCACCCATCTACCATCCATCTACTGTCCATCTACCGTCCATCTACCACCCATCTACCACCCATCTACCACCCATCTACCATCCATCTACCATCCCTCTACCATCCCTCTACCACCCATCTACCATCCATCTACCGTCCATCTACAATCCATCTACCATCCCTCTACCGTACATCTACCATCCATCTACCGTCCCTCTACCATCCCTCTACCACCCCCCTACCACCCATCGTACATCTACGGTGCCTCCAGGGCCAGCGATCTATTGCAAACCACATCAGATCACACACAATCACATGCAGAGAATCGCTTACAGATGCGGCCGCCATCAGTCAGTCATTAACTTGGACAGGTGACAGCGGACGCATCTAATCAGAATATTTCGGATTCCTGTCTCAGGATTCAATGACCCTCCAGTGCCGACGCTGATGAGTCACAAAGCTTGTTCCTGGCTGGCACTGTTGTGGTGACACAGTGCCATCCAGTTACATAGAGTGTGTGACGAGGGATGTGGTGCCCGGTGATATGGGGAATGTTGTATAATAGGAGAGAGTCTCGGCCATACTACGAGCTGTGTGAGGAGCGGAGGGTGCGGAATATTTGGGAATGGAGGAGCTCAGATAACACAATGCTGATTTCATGACTTTGAAGGTTCTTTGGTCAAGGCTGCAACTATCAGTGTGTATTGTCGGGTGACAACATTGTATGTAGATGAGATTCCAGGAGTCCCGCTGTGTGATATACAATGCATCGAAAATGCCGATACACAGCATGGAAATCCCCCCGACAGCGAGGAGAACGTGCTACAAACTTGTGTCCGGGTTACATTGTAACTCTTTCTGACTTGCTGCACATTCCCGGCACGTTGTAGACTCGCAGCACAAGGTCTAGGTGACAATTTATCAATTTGTAGCAAATGTGCTCGGCGAGTCCTGCCAGTGTACAGCACTTCGATCCGCAGACTTGCTGTAATTGTGCAACAAAATTGTAAAGCTCGGCAAGTCTGCAATAGTTTAGCGAGTCATTTTCTATAGGGTGACAACGCTCTGTCCTTGTTCAGACACTTCCTGTTATAGGGTGACAACGCTCTGTCCTTGTTCAGACACTTCCTGTTATAGGGTGACAACGCTCTGTCCTTGTTCAGACACTTCCTGTTATAGGGTGACAATGCTCTGTCCTTGTTCAGGCACTTCCTGTTATAGGGTGACATCGCTCTGTCCTTGTTCAGGCACTTCCTGTTATAGGGTGACAACGCTCTGTCCTTGTTCAGACACTTCCTGTTATAGGGTGACAATGCTCTGTCCTTGTTCAGACACTTCCTGTTATAGGGTGAAATCGCTCTGTCCTAGTTCAGGCACTTCCTGTTATAGGGTGACATCGCTCTGTCCTTGTTCAGGCACTTCCTGTTATAGGGTGACAACGCTCTGTCCTTGTTCAGACACTTCCTGTTACAGGGTGACAATGCTCTGTCCTTGTTCAGACACTTCCTGTTACAGGGTGACAATGCTCTGTCCTTGTCCAGGCACTTCCTGTTATAGGGTGACATCGCTCTGTCCTTGTTCAGCCACTTCCTGTTATAGGGTGACATCGCTCTGTCCTTGTTCAGCCACTTCCTGTTATAGGGTGACATCGCTCTGTCCTTGTTCAGCCACTTCCTGTTATAGGGTGACATCGCTCTGTCCTTGTTCAGCCACTTCCTGTTATAGGGTGACATCGCTCTGTCCTTGTTCAGCCACTTCCTGTTATAGGGTGACAACACTCTGTCCTTGATCGGGCACTTCCTGTTAAAGGGTGACAATGCTCTGCCCCGTCTCCCAATTGTCCTCCTGTGTTTTAAGACATTACACAGCACACCTTCAGAGGTCTAGTGGGGTCCATGCCCTGATGGGTCAGGATAAGGGGGACCTCCTCAATATTAGGGGGGTGCTCCTAATGTTATGGCTGATCAGTGTATATATTGTATACAATGACTTGAGGGGAGGAAGACCTTCCTTCTGAGCAGCCATGTGAGGACAACCCCGGTGCTGTACATCTCTGTACATGGGATGGAAGGGCGGAGGGACGGAAGCGCGGAGGGGCGGAGGGACGGAAGGGCGGGCAGACTGGCCGGGCCGAGTTGTCATCTCACCCAGGATTATTATACGGGGGTAATCGGCTTTTAATGACAGTGATTGAAAACACATTAAGTGAACTAATTGTAGATTTATTGGAAGGGCCGATCGATCCTCCGGCCTCATACTGATAATAAGGAGTCCGGGGAGGCGCTGGAAGGGAGGGGCCATAGATGGAACATTATTATACAGAGTGGTGGATTCCTCTTGTATGGAGTCTGCAGAAGGGCAAAGGTCACCGGGGAGTTGTATCCGAGAGCAGATCTAGACACACACCACACAGAGGCCATGGAAGGGATGTGTCTGCCCACCAAGAGACCCTGGAGGGAATGGTGTGCCCACCCAGAGACCCTGGAGGGAATGGTGTGCCCACCTAGAGACCCTGGAGGGAATGGTGTGCCCACCTAGAGACCCTGGAGGGAATGGTGTGCCCACCTAGAGACCCTGGAGGGAATGGTGTGCCCACCTAGAGACCCTGGGGGGAATGGTGTGCCCACCTAGAGACCCTGAGGGGAATGGTGTGCCCGCCTGGAGGCCAGGGCTGGAGTGGTCTGCTCAGGCTTCCATGACAGAGACAGGCCGGAATTTCTATCAGAGTAGTTCCATTATTTAAACTGAACCTGAACTTCACCCCCACAGGCCAAACCATCAAGTTCCCCCAACTGCCCCCACCCAGCAGAATATACTTCTCTTATACCCCAAACCCTCCATCCAGCTACTGGGGGTGAAAGCTCAGAACCTCTGAAGCCATGGCTTGGACTATGGACTACCTCATCATATTGCCAATTGCCCCGGGGCAGCTCCCGGCACTGACCAGAGGGGGGGGGGGGG
>NW_017309565.1:3346-3915 GCF_000935625.1 Nanorana parkeri
GGGTGGGGATGAATAAAGGGGATTTCTAGCTGGGGCAGCTATTGAGCAACAGATAGAAATGACATTTCTGTGGCCGGAGTTCAGATCGGAGACTATGGGGGTGTAACGTATGACACAAGAAGGACAATTGCTGCTGATGCTTCGCAGACCCGGATGTAATAAAATACTTTTCCTGGGTCGGCGTCATTCTTTATATTTCAGACATTTAAAGTGATTCAGTTACAAAAATAAAGACTTTATATGGAATCTGACACTTCCAGAAGAGAATCTTCAACTACTTGTAGCTGTAAAACCTGCGCAACACGGGGCGAGGGCCCGGGGCCGCACACCGCTCGAACTTCAGCAGGATTGGGCCAGCCTATGACGGCGGGTGGGGGAGGTCAGTAATAAATTGTACAGGAAGTCCTGATTTTCACATTTTGATTCCAGTGATACATTCACTTTGATTCCTCCCCTATTCCCCCATCATTCCTCCCACATCCCCCCATCATTCCTCCCCTATTCCCCCATCATTCCTCCCACATCCCCCCATCATTCCTCCCACATCCCCCCATCATTCCTCCCTCCCC
>NW_017309565.1:4100-5159 GCF_000935625.1 Nanorana parkeri
CCCATCATTCCCCCCCTATTCCCCTATCTTTCCTCCCCTATTCCCCCATCTTTCCTCCCCCATCATTCACCCCCTATTCCCCCATCTTTCCTCCCCCATCATTCCTCCCCTATTCACCCATCATTCCTCCCGGATAAAAAAATGTAACAAACAGAAACAATTTATTCCCAATGTAACAGAAAATGTATCCGGCCCCATGGAGGTCTGACCATAGAGAGCGGGCCGTACAGGTCATGTGACGGGGCGTCTCCTCCCTCGCTCTCTCTTCCGCCATCTTTGTTCACCTTCATTACACTGAAGATGAATTGGGATTCAGAGATTTAAAGTGCACAGACCTCTTCCTGGCGGCAAATAAGAGAATCTGGAGATCGGAGATCCACTTTACTGGTTGTAACGGTTTTATTAATGTGAGCGTCATACAAGGCCGGCCCATATAATGTGCCCCTCCCCCCGGGGTGACGGGTTCAGACATTGGAGTGCCGCGGTTTGAGCTCAGATCCAGCAGAAGGAGCCGCCATGGCGTCCCTCGCCCCCAGGAGACGCACGGCATTGATCTCCAGGGCGGAGCATCGGAATTCTGCGGAGAGAGGAAGTAGAATCATTGATTATAAAAAAAGGCCAATTATTGATCATCTATGGGGGAGGGGCAGCAACCAGAGAAAACTGATTTCATTTCAGCCCCGAGCTGCAGAAAAAGGGAGAGGTGAAAATCAGTTCAGTCACCGTGATCAACACCTTCCATTTAAAGGGTCCGTCCACCTCAAACCGGAATTTCAGGTTCGGGGGGTAATGAGTCATACGCCGGATTATCGCCAGAAACTCGGCAAACAAGAGCGGTGTGCCGGCAAACTTCTATTATTAGTACATCACAATAATCAGGTCATGGTACAAAATGGCAGAAAAGAACATAAAACAATTGCCCCCATTGGAGGGCCGAGGTGACTACACCACATTCCTGCCCATCCGAGGGGCTGTGCAGACTAACCCTGAGCGCGCATGTGCGCACACGCTGTATGTATGGAGTCACCTTCACACCTCCCACAATGGATCTATCAACTC
>NW_017309565.1:5243-6444 GCF_000935625.1 Nanorana parkeri
CATTGAAGAATAGGAATCCATCAGCTGCAGTATATTGGGGATGGAGAGTTTCCCGGACGCGGGCGGCCCACACATCAGCAGATGATGCTCCTCGTCGCCCTCCTCCTCCTCGCCGGTCACATGGGGCGCCGCCGTGCCGCCGCACTGGTTGACACTGGGAGCAGAAGAACTCCTCCAGCCATAAAAAGCCAGAGAATGCACGCAGCAAAACGCGGGATTCAGAATCCCCTGCGGAGACAAAGCCAGTCATTGTGTCTTATCTCCCTCACCACCAACACAGAAAATCCTTCATTCACACGGCTCCACACACACCACGAGACCCCTGACACCGGACCGCGGCCAGGAGGCATCCGGGGGACGGACTGCCGGACAGAATATATCACAATATATCACAAGCAAGTCCAGCAGATCTGCCAGCAATCCGGGGATCTCCAGACTTCCTGTAGTGAGGTTACAACGCCGGCTGTGCAGCACTGAAATCCCATACGGTGTTGTCAGCTGTGCCCAGTTCCCTTCTACAGAGCCAATCCTTATCTTCATATACCCTGCCCCTCCCTCCTCAGTGCTAGAACATAAGGAGGATGTGTTCTGTAGTCCACCCTCCCCACCTCCTCCATAACATAAGGGGGAGGTGTTCTATAGTCCACTCAAGTACAGCTGACAACACTGCTCGGGATTTCAATGCGGAAGAAGCAGCTCACTGGAAGCTCAGCGTGTATTTTGATGTATGTGCGGCATTTATATAGGATACAACAGGAGGGTGGGGGGAGGCGGGCGGTGCGTGTACTGCGGGGTGTGTGTGTGTGTGTGTGTGTGTGTGTGTTGGTGCGTGTTCTTCATAGATGTACTGAACACGTTTCTCTATGGCGCCCGCACAGGGAAATGTTCACTCGTCTCCAGATAACACTCATTCTGTCACAGCCGTCCGGGGGGGTGTCACCGATCGTTCTTACCGTAATGACGAAGAGGGTCCGCGCTGCAGCCAGCATCTGCCGAGGTGCCTGCGGGGTCCCCCAAACCTCCACCAGGAGCAGCACCACGTCACACAGGACATTTCCAATCCAGCTGCCGGGAAAACGACCATTTGGATTAGTAAATACGGTGCACAGAGGAATTTGGTTAAAGAAATCGGACCAGGGTCAGGGGACCGGACCGGCTTCAGGGTCAGGGGGCTACCGTCGGGCGAAGGGTCGGGGCTACC
>NW_017309565.1:6691-8186 GCF_000935625.1 Nanorana parkeri
GGGTGAAGGGTCGGGGCTACCGTCGGGTGAAGGGTCGGGGCTACCGTCGGGGCTACCGTCGGGGCGAAGGGTCGGGGCTACTTGGAATGAGCTTCTCTAACCCTCAGGAGCTTCCAGTTCATGTCCATCCCCCCAGATCTCTCCCTCGGTCTCTCAGTCTTCTGAAGTGAATACATTTTTGTGAATCTGTTACAAAGTTTCCTTCCTGGAGACGGTGCCAGTGACATCACTTCCTGTGGCTGGCCACGTGGTCCATCAGAGGCCGGCCAATGGCTTCCTCCCAGTGACCAGCTGAAGGAACGTCATAGAGAAAACTACAAATGACATCTTCCCCTCCATGGATATAAAAGAGTGGGGAGACCTCCACATGGGAGGACTTACCAAGCTACGAAGACCCCACTGATCCCCAGGAGCCGTCTACACAGGGTCTGCTTCCGGAACCGTTCACTACTCGTATACACCCCACAATGCATCTTCAGGACGGCGGGCACTGGGGGACCCAGAGGAAGAAACAGTCAGCCATCTCTACAATATGTGACATGACCGGGGGAGGGGCAGACCCATCCGGGGCTCCTACCTCTCACAATGGCTCTCCTCAGCAGGAAGGGGCTCCCCAAGAGCGCGAGCAGCAACGGGATGTACAGGACCACGTCATGGAAGAGCACCAGGCCTTGCGTGGAGTCACACCTGCATACAAAAAGACTTAGTACACGGCTCACCAGTCCAACACACGGCTCACCGACCCATCACATGGCTCTTCCATACATCACATGGCTCACACGCACATCACACGGCTCACGGACCCATCACATGGCGCTTCCATACATCACACGGCTCTTCCATACAACACACGGCTCACCCGCCCATCACACGGCTCACCAGTCCAACACACGGCTCACCGACCCATCACACGGCTCACCGACCCATCACATGGCTCTTCCATACAACACACGGCTCACCAGTCCAACACACGCCTCACCCAACACAACACAACAAGCGGAATAAAGGAGGACCTCCCTGCGTCTGAACACGCGGTATATGAAGAGGACCTCCCTGCGTCTGAACACGCGGTATATGAGGAGGACCTCCCTGTGTCTGGACACGCGGTATATGAGGAGGACCTCCCTGCGTCTGGACACGCGGTATATGAAGAGGACCTCCCTGCGTCTCTGCTGGTGTATGATGAACGGATTCCTCTGATACAATGTGACAATTACACTTCCCGTCATCATCACGTGTTTCATAGGACACGCATAGCGGGGATTCCTCCTCCTGCACAATAATCACTTTGTATGTTGTGTACAGATTGTATGTTACGGAGCCGAGACATGTGGGGGGAGGGGCATGAGGCGTTATCTCCATCCGTGACTTATAATCTCCCCGTTCACACCAACTGCCTACAAAGTTCAATGAAACGGATTCCTTCTTATTCTTCATTACTGGAGAGATGTACCACGGGGCCACACTGAGGGGGGGAGCAGGGGCCACACAGCCC
>NW_017309565.1:8217-9265 GCF_000935625.1 Nanorana parkeri
TTTAAATTTAAATGTAACTACATACAATACCAATGTCGGGAATGTCTGTGCGTGTTTCTAATGTTGGGAATGTATGTGTGTGCGCGTGTGTACACGTGTGGGGGGTCTTCCTACAGGTTTTAATTTGAATCATAGGAGGACCAACAGAGTCGGTGTCGGGAACGTGCGTTCTCCTGCGTCAGGAATGCCTAATGTGGCGTTTACATGCAGCAACGCCGGCACACCGCATGTCATGTATGTGATATTATTACATGTGGACAGGAATCATTCTCCCTGGACACATGGATCATGCATCCGGGGAGAGTGATTGATTCCTGTCCCATGTAATAATATCACATACCATGACATGCGCTGTGCCGGCGTTTACATGCAGCAGCTGTCACCTGATCATTAACTTCATTGGGTGACAGTTGCGGGCCACATAGTACATGTCCCTGTGTGTGATGGAGGGAAGGACGGTGTCAGAGATGATTGGAGGATCCGAGTGACACAAATCAGATACATTGTTGCTCGGAGTTCGGGGACTCGTGGGGAGTTTTAGGATTTTAGGAGTTTAGTGTCACTTATAAGATTAATCATTTGGAATGTAATGCGTGTGCTCGGCGTTACATGTAACATGTTCCCCCCCAATGGCCGTAGATTGTCCTACATTGATCACGCGTGCTTCCATGTCTTCCCTCCATCCCTAGACTGCCCTCTACTGACGATTCATGAGAAGGAAATCCTCCAGAGCGGTCTCCATGCCTGAGGCCGACAGAGTCTCGCAATGCCTCATGGGATTTGTAGTTCTACCACCACTGGGGGGGAACCCCGGGGTCTATAGTGTTCCATCCTCATCACCCAATACATGGTCACGTGTAATCTCCTCTCTGCCCGGCCAGGGAAATATGTCCATCCATCGTCCCATGTCTGAGACCCATCAAGGTGACGGAGCCATACATGGAACCCCCCTCAGATCCACCATACATACATACATACATACATACATACATACATACATACATACACACACACACACACACACACACACCTACCTATACACACACAC
>NW_017309565.1:12114-13322 GCF_000935625.1 Nanorana parkeri
ACACACACACACACACACACACACACACATATACAAACATAGATATCTATACATACACACACACACACACACATACACACACACACATACATATCTATACACACACACACACACACACACACATATCTATACACACACATACATATCTATACACACACACACACACACACACACACATATATACAAACATAGATATCTATACATACACACACACACACACACATATACAAACATAGATATCTATACACACACACACACACATACATACATACATATACACTGAGGGATGAAGTGTGAGGGGGCTGGAGGTTCTACTTACCTTTGTTCAGATGGGATCACCAGGAGAAGCCCATGGAGGAGGACGAGGCTGGAGGCTCCCCAACACAAGAACGTCAAGAACCTCCCGAACCTGAGCAGAGAACACACCAACACGTATGAACATTTACACGGGAAGCAACACGGTATTCAGACCTAAAACATATAATCTGATCTAGAATGGTCAATAGATTTTCATTTGCCATGCGGGGGTACAAAACCTCCTTCTTCCTCCTCCTGGGACACATGGGGTGGGAGGGGGGGTCAGCTGATAGCTAATCATCCAATGAAATGACAGGAACATTCGCTAACCAGCTGCAGTCAGAATGGGACTCATCGAATGTTCTGACTGTTCTCTCTCTTCCCCCTTCGAATGTTCTGCATGTATTATAGACAGCAGTGAGCGAGGACAATACCACATTGCGGCCACCAGATGGCGCCGGGGATCACAGGAAGGGTGACAAGAGATACAATGTAACAATTCAGAGAACACTGGAGGGAAGTGACACATACATGTAACCATTACTACGAGGGGGATCCCCGAGATCCGAGGGGACCCCAGAGATGTACCCGGGGGCCCAGGGGCCACTCTCACTCTAGGTTTTTAGGCAGATGATTGCTGACCTCTCGGTGGGGTTGGGGCTGAGCAGCTGAGCGATCTCCAGGGAGTAGCAGAAGAAAGCCCAGAACAGCACGCAGGAGAAGTAATGGATCCACGTCTGCCGGGACAGAAGAAGAGGAAGAGTTAGTATCTGCTCCGGAAAATCATGACATTGTAAGCCTGATATGAAATTACAGTCAGTTAATAGCAAAGGGAGCACAGGCAGACATTGCATGGACCTCCATGAGGTCAGGGCTGGCCCTGTAATGAGGCAGCCTGTGGCCCCTGCCCC
>NW_017309565.1:14515-15775 GCF_000935625.1 Nanorana parkeri
ACACACACACACACACACACACACACACATATACAAACATAGATATCTATACATACACACACACACACACACATACACACACACACATACATATCTATACACACACACACACACACACACACATATCTATACACACACATACATATCTATACACACACACACACACACACACACACATATATACAAACATAGATATCTATACATACACACACACACACACACATATACAAACATAGATATCTATACACACACACACACACATACATACATACATATACACTGAGGGATGAAGTGTGAGGGGGCTGGAGGTTCTACTTACCTTTGTTCAGATGGGATCACCAGGAGAAGCCCATGGAGGAGGACGAGGCTGGAGGCTCCCCAACACAAGAACGTCAAGAACCTCCCGAACCTGAGCAGAGAACACACCAACACGTATGAACATTTACACGGGAAGCAACACGGTATTCAGACCTAAAACATATAATCTGATCTAGAATGGTCAATAGATTTTCATTTGCCATGCGGGGGTACAAAACCTCCTTCTTCCTCCTCCTGGGACACATGGGGTGGGAGGGGGGGTCAGCTGATAGCTAATCATCCAATGAAATGACAGGAACATTCGCTAACCAGCTGCAGTCAGAATGGGACTCATCGAATGTTCTGACTGTTCTCTCTCTTCCCCCTTCGAATGTTCTGCATGTATTATAGACAGCAGTGAGCGAGGACAATACCACATTGCGGCCACCAGATGGCGCCGGGGATCACAGGAAGGGTGACAAGAGATACAATGTAACAATTCAGAGAACACTGGAGGGAAGTGACACATACATGTAACCATTACTACGAGGGGGATCCCCGAGATCCGAGGGGACCCCAGAGATGTACCCGGGGGCCCAGGGGCCACTCTCACTCTAGGTTTTTAGGCAGATGATTGCTGACCTCTCGGTGGGGTTGGGGCTGAGCAGCTGAGCGATCTCCAGGGAGTAGCAGAAGAAAGCCCAGAACAGCACGCAGGAGAAGTAATGGATCCACGTCTGCCGGGACAGAAGAAGAGGAAGAGTTAGTATCTGCTCCGGAAAATCATGACATTGTAAGCCTGATATGAAATTACAGTCAGTTAATAGCAAAGGGAGCACAGGCAGACATTGCATGGACCTCCATGAGGTCAGGGCTGGCCCTGTAATGAGGCAGCCTGTGGCCCCTGCCCCAGGCGGCATCCCTTTGGGTGACATGGGGGGGGGGGGGGGGCGAGGGGGGGGG
>NW_017309565.1:15877-19366 GCF_000935625.1 Nanorana parkeri
CCGCCTCCCTTTGGGGGGCCTGGGGGGGGGGGGGGAAGCAGCAGGCAGAGTGTCATGGCCGCTCTGCTGCACAATGCTTGCAGTGTACGCGCCGCCCCCTTTCCGGCCTGACAGGTTGATGAGAGCCGGGTGGGGTGTCTATGGACCTTACACGTCTCCCCACCCGGCTCTCATCAACCCGGGGCGCTCCCGGCAATCAGTGACATCATTGCAGGACACCGGCTGGAGCTAGAGCTGGGCGGGGAGGTGATGCAGTGGCCCCAAAAGCGGGGCCCCCCCACTAGTGACAAGGATAGGGACACCCCTGCAGAGGTTTATAATAACCATTGCCAGTTTTTGTTTTTGCCATCTGTGTCCTATCGGGGAGATTTCCCTTCACTTCCTGTCTGACAGCCAGAACAGGAAGTGAGAGGAAGTCCCTGGTGGTCCCCACTGCAAGATTAGCCATCTATTCCTGTTCTGGTGACAACCCAAAAGTTTGGGATTTTCTTTCACCAATAACATTCACCGGGACACATGGAGAGGGTGAATCTTCCTAACGGGGACACAGACGGCAATAAACACCTGCCAGGGGGGGGTCTCCTCCCCTCCCCCCAGTTTGGCTTCAGCTGCCTCGTCTCACACACTCATACAGACCCCACAACTCGCACGGATTTGGCTCTCGTCTGATCAGACGGTATCGGGGGTGAAAAGTCATGATTTGGGTGAATCTAGAGGACATGAGAGGGGCGGAGCAAAGACACAACTTACAGAGAGGACGATGCAGAGGACGTGAGGGAACCAAGCCGTCTGATTGGACAGGAAGTCGGGGAGACTCAGCCAGAGGACGGAATTCACCAACAAGCCTGAGAAAAGATCAGAACACAAATCATCTATAGAAAGAACAGGAAACACCCCTCCCCCCCTTCCCGGGGGGTGCACACCACATGCAGCTCACCTCCCAGGGGGGTGCACACACAAGTACTCTCACTAATGGAGACACTCTTCTGCTGGAGACACGACCCTGGAGGGAGAGAGGGGGGCGGAGACACGACCCTGGAGGGAGAGAGGGGGGCGGAGACACGACCCTGGAGGGAGAGAGGGGGGCGGAGACACGACCCTGGAGGGAGAGAGGGGGGCGGAGACACGACCCTGGAGGGAGAGAGGGGGGAGGAGACACGACACTGGAGGGAGAGAGGGGGAGGAGACACGACACTGGAGGGAGAGAGGGGGAGGAGACACGACACTGGAGGGAGAGAGGGGGAGGAGACACGACACTGGAGGGAGAGAGGGGGAGGAGACACGACACTGGAGGGAGAGAGGGGGAGGAGACACGACACTGGAGGGAGAGAGGGGGAGGAGACACGACACTGGAACTGATCTCAGTCATAGATGGAGCTGGGGGCTCAGGACATGACTTGTGGGGGGTGATAAATCCTGAGTGTAAAGGGGGCTCTGCGTGTCACCGCAGAATGTGACCGAGGAGTCCGGGGTCACCCTTTAAATTGTGAGCTGACCAGACGGGGAACGGGGAGGGTTGGGGGGGTTCTGGTCACATCTCTGTCATGTGACATTGGTGGTGCGTTGGGGCGGGGTGATAATGACACCGCAATAGACGGATACAATGTGTTGTGGGGAGATGAGAGGATGCCAATAATAAATAACGGCAACGCTACACGGTAACACACAATGTCATGTGATGTGCGGAATCACCACACACCTTCCTTCCCGGGCCGTCCTGATTGGACGAATCAGATGAATCCTGGTCATATGTGCAGTGACCTCGCTCTCCCCAGAACATGTGCTACACCAACCGTATGTGCCAACAATGGCGGATGATCTCCACATGGCGTGTATCCGTGTATAAACACATAAAATGTAACAACGTGACGTATCACCACGTAACAATGTCACATACTACGACTGTAACACGTAACGTCTCATGACACAACACGTGCCGATGTAACGTCTCATGACACAACACGTGCCGATGTAACGTCTCATGACACAACACATGTAACATTTTACGACATAAAACATACAACAATGTAACATATGACGATATAACATGTTTCCTTCTCATAGGGACCTGTGGTGATCATACTGCTGGCCAGTCGGATTCTCCCGCCGTTGGGCCGGCTCTGGATGGGGCCCTTGGTTGGACGGTAGCCGAGGGCCAGTCCCAGGAGCCCCAGCACGGCGCTGCACCCACATGTCACATGATAGACGGGGGAGGTGAGGACCAGGTCGGTGCCATCGTCCCGGAAGGGGCAGCACATCCTCGGTAATCTCAGGGAGGCCATAGACTGCAATGGAGGAAGACTCGGCATGGACTCCACCAATAAACTCCTTTCCTTCCGTCACATGACCACCCGCAGCACTTAACACCGTCACCGCCGAGGGCCCCTCCACACCTATGGGGCCCACTGACCCAAAATCAAACATAACGCACCACAATCCATCCCATAGTGTTACTGCGTGTCGGGGTGAGGGGTGCCATGTGTCGGGGTGAGGGGTACTGGGGCGTGCCATGTGTCGGGGTGAGGGGTACTGGGGCGTGCCATGTGTCGGGGTATGTGGTGCGTTATGAGGTGCGTTGGGGTATCATTCACAATAAATGGCACTGCGACCACTTTCTTACAACGGAAAGGCCTGAACCAACCCAGTATGTCAACCCCCCTGGAATTGTTCTGATATCCCACCAATGGGGATCACCAATGGGCGGGTCACAAGGACAGGAAGTGAAGGAAAATCTCACAAATAGGGATCACAGGGACAGGAAGTGAGGGAAAATCTCACCAATGGTGGTTACAGGAACAGGAAGTGAAGGTAAATCTCACCAATAGGGGGTCACAGGGACAGGAAGTGAGGGAAAAGCTCGCCAATGTTTCTCCGCACATCGCAAAAGCTTCATTTGCAGGATTTGGGCTCCTCTGCATTCCCGGGATCCGGCGGTGGGACCTGTCATCCTCCCCTACAGGAAGTGACCAGAAATTAGTATTTGTTTTTACTTTTACTTAGCACTTTAATACATAAAAGTACAATTATCTTTACCAAATTCTGATGACAGGATAGCTTTATTGGGCAACACCATCCACACAAATATACATAAATATGGGGGTTTGTATATTGTTCCTGTCAGGAAACACTCCTAATAGCGGGGTACACCTCACCCCAGCAACCACCTTTCACCCAAGGACTCTTGCCAGGACTAAACATGGTGCCGGCGGCTTCTCTGCCCTCCCCGTGACGTCACTAGCGCGCTCCCCGCTCCGCTTCTGACTTGTTGTTTCCTTCGTACGTCATCGGGTGCGCGCCCCCTGGAAGGCCAGGAAGATGGCGGCCTTCGGTGTACTCAGCTATGAGCAGCGGCCCCTCAAAAAACCCCGACTGGGGCCCCCCGATGTGTATCCGCAGGACGCCAAGCAGAAGGAGGTGAGTGAGGGTCCGGGGCCACTGACTTTGGAATGGGGGAGTCAGGAATGAGAATGGGGGCTGGAAATCCTCCCT
>NW_017309565.1:19396-20340 GCF_000935625.1 Nanorana parkeri
GGAGGCGAAGGGGTGCAGCGGGGGAAGGGGTGCAGCGGATGCACGCGGGAGGGGAAGGGGTGCAGCGGGGGAAGGGGTGCAGCAGATGCACGCGGGAGGGGAAGGGTATAACAGTCACACAGAAGGCGAACTAAGACTGGTTCCTCTCATCCTGTCCGGTGATGGGGGATAGGACAGATAGGAAGGAGATTGAGGAGACACAGGAAGTGCGGGCGGTCTGTTATGGTCAGAAGGGGAGTGTTAGGTGGGGACCAGGTCTGGTCGCTGCCCCCTCTAGGTCTGGTCTCAATATGTCATGGGATGTATGGAGATGAGTGTTGGGGGTTCTTCGGTCATGTATGGAGAGGAGTCTTGTCATGTGATCTGTCTGGTCACGTGACGTGTGGAGAGGAGTCATGTGACATATAACGGTGACATTTGTGTACACAGGACGAGCTCACGGCTCTGAATGTAAAGCAAGGATTCAACAACCAGCCGGCCGTATCTGGAGATGAACATGGCAGTGCCAAGAATGTCAACTTCAACCCGGCCAAGGTAAGCGTGCGTGTGTGTGTGTGTCCTCGGGGGCCGGAGTTCTCCTTTATCTCCCCCGGGGCCCAAAGTAATGTTCACCTATCAGCCCGGTGATTGGCTGGGGTCGTTCCTCATTGGGGTAGAGACGTGTGAATGTGATATGTCGTGTGTTCCGGCCCTCTCTGTTCCCTGCGTTGCCATGATGAGGGCTGTATGTTCTGTGCAGTCTGCTGACAACAACAAGTAACGGAGATCCCACATTTCAGGTTGAGGTTCCGGGAGAAGTGACATTGTATGTTAGACTTCATATGACGTCGTCTGGAACGTCATTTATCAATAAAGATTTGTCTTGTTTTATAAACCAACAAGAAATGAAACAGTTTCTATATAAACGAGGAAACCCCAAAATATATAAAGGGTGAGTGAGGTGA
>NW_017309565.1:20366-20577 GCF_000935625.1 Nanorana parkeri
CGTGTTGCTGTGTTTTGTAGATCAGCTCCAACTTCAGTAACATCATGGCGGAGAAGTTACGCTGCAACACTCTCCCGGACACGGGCCGCAGGAAACCTCAGGTCAACCAGAAAGACAACTTCTGGCTGGTCACGCCTCGTTCCCAGAACTCCATCCACAACTGGTTCACCGATCTCGCCGGGACCAAACCGCTCACACACCTGGCTAAGAA
>NW_017309565.1:20588-23294 GCF_000935625.1 Nanorana parkeri
TGTTGTCCCCCCCTCCCCGCGCCCGGTCACTGATCTGCGTGTGTTGTCCCGGTGACAGGTCCCCATATTCGGGAAGAAGGAGGAGGTGTTCGGGTACCTGGCCCGATATTCCGTTCCTGTCATGCGTGCCGCCTGGCTGATCAAGATGACCTGTGCGTACTACGCCGCCATCACCGAGACCAAGATGAAGAAACGCCACGTCATGGACCCCATCATAGGTAATAATATTGATCGATGTCACGGACCCCATCATAGGTAATAATATTGATCGATGTCATGGACCCCATCATAGGTAATAATATTGATCGATGTCACGGATCCCATCATAGGTAATAATATTGATCGATGTCACGGATCCCATCATAGGTAATATTATTGATCGATGTCACGGATCCCATCATAGGTAATATTATTGATCGATGTCATGGACCCCATCATAGGTAATATTATTGATCGATGTCATGGATCCCATCATAGGTAATAATATTGATCGATGTCATGGACCCCATCATAGGTAATATTATTGATCGATGTCACGGATCCCATCATAGGTAATATTATTGATCGATGTCATGGACCCCATCATAGGTAATATGGATAGTAGATCTCATGGACCCCATCATAGGTAATATTATTGATCGATGTCATGGATCCCATCATAGGTAATATTGTTGATCGATGTCACGGATCCCATCATAGGTAATATTATTGATCAATGTCATGGATCCCATCATAGGTAATATTATTGATCAATGTCACGGATCCCATCATAGGTAATAATATTGATCGATGTCACGGATCCCATCATAGGTAATATTATTGATCAATCTCATGGACCCCATCATAGGTAATATGGATAGTAGATCTCATGGACCCCATCATAGGTAATATTATTGATCGATGTCCTATATTTGTTCTGTAGCTGTATGGATTGTAGATCTCATGGACCCCATCATAGGTAATATTATTGATCAATGTCACGGATCCCATCATAGGTAATAATATTGATCAATGTCACGGATCCCATCATAGGTAATAATATTGATCGATGTCACGGATCCCATCATAGGTAATATTATTGATCGATGTCACGGATCCCATCATAGGTAATATTATTGATCAATCTCATGGACCCCATCATAGGTAATATGGATAGTAGATCTCATGGACCCCATCATAGGTAATATTATTGATCGATGTCCTATATTTGTTCTGTAGCTGTATGGCTTTACTTCCATGTCATTTCCTCCTCTTGCAGAGTGGACGCAGATTATCACCCGCTACCTATGGGAGCAGCTGCAGAAGATTGCCGAGTTTTACCGGCAGGCCACTGGGGGCTGTGGTCCTCCTCCTGGGGCGACTCCTCCGGAGGTAGAACTAGCTCTGAAGCAGTGGGAATATAACGAGAAGCTGGCCATGTTCATGTTCCAGGTAAGGGCTGTTGTATTTCTATCTGGATGCAAAGGACATGACAGACCAGCGGCTCTGTACAGCCGGCGGGATCACATAGTAACGCTTTCTTTCCATATACAGATAAAAGGACCCCTCATCTACCCCGTTCCTGGCAGCGCATGCTTGCCTGTCCTTGCTCTCACACCCCGAGACCAGGAGAACCTGTCTATGTCACATTAGGCTACACATGCTGATTGTGTCCTGGGCATCTAGACATTAATGGCCTCTGGATATGGAAGGGTTTTAATATTTGATCTGACACAATGGAGCTGTGAAAGACATGAAAGAATATTAGTTTACACAGCCAGTTGCACTACACTGTTTGCAAAATACAAGGTGAGCCGAGAGGAGAGGCTGCCAGGGGAGAGAGCAAGGAGAGACAGCCAGGAAAGGGAGAGAGGAGAGACAGCCAGGAGAGAGAGGAGAGACAGCTAGGAGAGAGACAGCCAGGAGAGAGAGGAGAGACAGCCAGGAGAGAGAGAGGAGGGACAGCCAGGAGAGAGAGAGGAGAGACAGCCAGAAGAGAGAGAGGAGAGACAGCCAGGAGGGAGAGGAGAGACAGCTAGGAAAGGGAGAGAGAGAGGGAGTTTGTTTTTTCATTGGTAGATCTCATGTAGCTCGTCATTTGAAAAGTAGATCTTAACACAAACAATTGTGGGCCCCCCTGTCCTAAGCTATAGGAATCCTTGTCACTGTTTATATCTATAGATATATATATATTTGTAACCATATAACCCCGTTTCCTCTTATAGGATGGAATGCTGGAGCGACACGAGTTTCTCACCTGGGTCCTGGAATGCTTTGAAAAGATTCGTCCCGGGGAAGATGAGCTCCTAAAGCTGCTGTTCCCTCTCCTCCTGCGTGTGAGTACAATGAAGAGTTGGCTGTCGGTGGGACGTGAGCCGGGAATGCCTCTAATATGTTTGTGTTGTGCACAGTATTCCAGTTCCTTAGTCCAGTCCGCTTACCTGTCGCGTCGCCTGGCTTATTTCTGCACGAGACGCTTGGCGCAGCAAGTGGAAGGCAGCGGCGGTCACATCCTCGCAGCGCAGACCGGCACAGCGCTGCCCCCTACACCTGCACCTCCTACCCCATCGGGATCTGCCCCGTCCTCACCCTTCAGCGATCTTCTGCAGTGTTCTCAGCACCGGCCGCTCGTGTTCGGGTTGAGTTGTATGCTGCAGGTAACTTCTGTGTGGATTCTCGTTTGACTCTCTGAATGTGTACATATTTGTAGACTTACAAAGGAAACAA
>NW_017309565.1:23681-24222 GCF_000935625.1 Nanorana parkeri
CAGAGTATTGTCCTGTGTTGTCCCAGCGCTCTTGTCTGGCATTACTCTCTGACTGATAACAGAATTAAGACGGGATCCCCCCTGGACCATCTTCCCATCGCTCCATCTAGCTTACCAATGCCAGGCGGTAATTCTTCCTTCACACAGCAGGTCAGTGCAATTTCAGTGTTTGCAGCGAAGCCTGACCCCAGAGGAACGCCACCATACCGTGTGTGTTATATATTACAATTCAAGTCAGGAAGTGATTGAGGTATTCAGTATGTGGTCATTAAAATGGAGTGGGCTTCCCCCATGGCCATTAAGATGGAGTGGGCTTCCCCCATGGCTATTAAGATGGAGTGGGCTCCCCCCCCATTGCCATTAAGATGGAGTGGGCTCCCCCTCATGGCCATTAAGATGGAGTGGGCTCCCCCCCCATGGCCATTAAGATGGAGTGGGCTCCCCCCCCATTGCCATTAAGATGGAGTGTGCTCCCCCCCATGGCCATTAAGATGGAGTGGGCTCCCCCCCATGGCCATTAAGATGGAGTGGGCTCCCCCCC
>NW_017309565.1:25185-26139 GCF_000935625.1 Nanorana parkeri
GGCGTCCCCTCATGGCCATTAAGGTGGAGTGGGCTCCCCCCCCATGGCCATTAAGATGGAGTGGGCGCCCCCCCCATTGCCATTAAGATGGAGTGGGCTCCCCCCCATGGCCATTAAGATGGAGTGGGCTCCCCCCCATGGCCATTAAGATGGAGTGGGCTCCCCCCCCATTGCCATTAAGATAGTGCTACCTTTGAAGGGTCAGGGAGGAATGTGTCCCATGTGAGAGGTCAGGTACTGATGTTGGATGAGAGGACCCGGGCTCACAATCGGTGCTCATTAGGGATGAGGTCAGGACTCTGTACAGGACACTCAAGTTCCTCCACCAAGCTGGTCCCACCATGTCTTTATGGAGCTGGCTTTGTACACAGGGGACAGTCATGGTGGAACACAAAAGGGTCTAGAAATGTTCCTCTGACCCGGTGGTCATGCATTTCACAGGTGCGACGAAAGCTGCGTGAGATGGAGCAGCAGATAAAGGAGAGAGGCCGTGCCGTGGAGGTTCGATGGTCGTTCGATAAATGTCAGGAAGCCACAGCAGGTGATGCAGCACATTTATATATATATATATATCCTGCAATCCGTTCCTTGTTGCACCCTGTCACACATTGCTGTCACACATTGCTGTCCCGCCTTGCTGTCACACATTGCTGTCACACATTGCTGTCCCGCCTTGCTGTCCCGCCTTGCTGTCACACATTGCTGTCACGCCTTGCTGTCACGCCTTGCTGTCATTACACTGTCGATGTCTCCTTCCAGGCTTTCCCATTGGGCGAGTCCTTCACACTCTGGAGGTTCTGGACAGTCACAGCTTTGAGAAGTCTGATTTCAGCAACAACTTGGACTCTCTGTATAACCGAATCTTTGGGCTGGGCATCGGCAAGGACGGGCACGAGGTGAGCGACGTCGGTATTCAGATTTCTGTGTCTCTCGTGTTATTCTCTCTGACATTTT
>NW_017309565.1:27200-27710 GCF_000935625.1 Nanorana parkeri
CCCCCATGGCCATTAAGATGGAGTGGGCTCCCCCCCATGGCCATTAAGATGGAGTGGGCTCCCCCCCATGGCCATTAAGATGGAGTGGGCTCCCCCCCCATTGCCATTAAGATAGTGCTACCTTTGAAGGGTCAGGGAGGAATGTGTCCCATGTGAGAGGTCAGGTACTGATGTTGGATGAGAGGACCCGGGCTCACAATCGGTGCTCATTAGGGATGAGGTCAGGACTCTGTACAGGACACTCAAGTTCCTCCACCAAGCTGGTCCCACCATGTCTTTATGGAGCTGGCTTTGTACACAGGGGACAGTCATGGTGGAACACACAAGGGTCTAGAACTGTTCCTCTGACCCGGTGGTCATGCATTTCACAGGTGCGACGAAAGCTGCGTGAGATGGAGCAGCAGATAAAGGAGAGAGGCCGTGCCGTGGAGGTTCGATGGTCGTTCGATAAATGTCAGGAAGCCACAGCAGGTGATGCAGCACATTTATTTATATATATATCCTGCAAAC
>NW_017309565.1:27896-28267 GCF_000935625.1 Nanorana parkeri
TATATATATATATATCCTGCAATCCGTTCCTTGTTGCACCCTGTCACACATTGCTGTCACACATTGCTGTCCCGCCTTGCTGTCACACATTGCTGTCACACATTGCTGTCCCGCCTTGCTGTCCCGCCTTGCTGTCACACATTGCTGTCACGCCTTGCTGTCACGCCTTGCTGTCATTACACTGTCGATGTCTCCTTCCAGGCTTTCCCATTGGGCGAGTCCTTCACACTCTGGAGGTTCTGGACAGTCACAGCTTTGAGAAGTCTGATTTCAGCAACAACTTGGACTCTCTGTATAACCGAATCTTTGGGCTGGGCATCGGCAAGGACGGGCACGAGGTGAGCGACGTCGGTATTCAGATTTCTGTGTCT
>NW_017309565.1:29770-30636 GCF_000935625.1 Nanorana parkeri
TTCCCCGGACGATGATGCCGTGGTGGCTCTGCTGTGTGAGTGGGCTGTGAGCTGTAAGCGGTATGGACACCATCGGGCATTGGTCGTAGCTAAATTACTAGAAAAGAGGCAGATGGAGATCGAAGCTGAGGTGGGCTCTGTGGTCACATGCCATTGTCTGTCCTCGCCCCTCCGGCCACGCTGACCATCGTTGTGTCTTTTTCTTCATCAGAGGTGTGGGGACTCTGAAGCGGTTGATGAAAAAGGATCCGTGTCTTCTGGTTCTCTGTCTGCCCTGAGCTCGCCTCCCGTGTTCCAAGATGTCTTGCTGCAGTTCCTGGACACGCAGGCTCCAGTATTAAGTATGTACGGCGTGTGCAGAGGGGTGCTGCCGGTTCCCAGTGTCGGAGCCGTTGCACATTTTCATACTTGCGCAGTACTGTGCAATAAGAAATGTTTAAAGGAGAAGTACGAGGTCAGGGCTTTCCCCCATAGTTCTCCTCAGGGTAACGGGGGGGCACAAACTAGCGTCCTCCCCTCACCCTAGGCTCAGTATATAGAGAGCTGTAGCTCGCGGTATACTGAGACGCCGCAGCCGGAACGGATCCCGACATTACGGTCTGGATCCGCCCAGCTGCGTGATTGACAGCTGGCTCCTCCTATCTAGAGGCAGAGCCAGCTGTGCCCGCCCCCTCCCCCGTCCGTGGGGGAATCCCTGCAGGGAGCCGTGAGTGACAGTCACCTCTCTCTGCAGTGAGATGATCGAGAGGTGAGGGAACGCCGTTATGTGTTCTCTCACTTCCCGATCTACTGAGCCGACCTGTGACAGTCTCATTGTCACAGGTCGGCTAGAACTATGAGGTGAGTGAGAAGCCCCTCCCCCCTCA
>NW_017309565.1:30960-33771 GCF_000935625.1 Nanorana parkeri
CTGTCCTCAGCTTGCCCCGGAAACAAATCATATTACCCGTTTCCGTTGGGTAGATATGCTTCTCTTTTGCCCCTGTGATGTCATCACAGGGCTCCCAAATCTTCATTATACATCAGAAAGCAGAAGGAGGGGTTTGTGGGGTGATCCGCATCGCTTCTTGACTCCTGTAGGTGCACCCCGCAATCCTACCACTCCCAGGAGTACTCAGCCTCATGGAGGGATAAGAGGAATGGAGGTTTTGCAGAAAAGGGCATTCCAAACAAGACGTAAGCTTGGTAGAGCAGCAAGATTTAGCTTCCTCATGTCTGAGCTGCTCCCCCCTGATCACTGGTGAGCTGATGGCCGGAGGGGTAATGATAGAGGTGGAGGAAGCACAGATCACCAGAATGGAGGAAGAAGAAGCGGGGAGATTCTTGCACTGCAGGTCCTCGGGTGCAGCTTCCTCTCCAGCAAGGAGAACATTGAGCAGCACAGCAGTGACATCACCAAATCTCAAGGCAGCAGTACCTTAGATAATCTTACATGTGATATACAGCTATGATGATACAGAACAGGAGTGCCTAGGCACAGGGAGTGCACTGATATCGGGAGCGCTTAGGAACAGGGAGTGCCCTAGCACAGGAAGTGCACATATCGGGAGTGCCCAGGCACAGGAAGTGCACAGATATTGGGAGCGCCCACGTACAAGGAGTGCACAGATATCAACAGTACCTAGGCGCAGGAAGTGCACATATCGGGAGTGCCTAGACCCAGGAAGTGCACAGATATTGGGGGTGCCTAGGCCCAGGAAGTGCTCTCATATCAGGAGCGCTTAGGAGCAGAGCGTGCCCTAGCACAGGAAGTGCACAGATATTGTGGGTGCCTAGGCACAGGAAGTGCACAGATATCAGGAGTGCCCAGGCACAGGAAGTGCACAGATATCAGGAGTGCCCAGGCACAGGAAGTGCACAGATATCAGGAGTGCCCAGGCACAGGAAGTGCACAGATATCAGGAGTGCCCAGGCACAGGAAGTGCACAGATATCAGGAGCGCCCACGCACAAGGAGTGCACTGATATCAACAGTGCCTAGGCACAGGAAGTGGTCTGATATCAGCAGTGCCCAGGCACAGGAAGTGCACAGTTAGGGAGGGCTTAGGCACAGTCACATATATAAATGTGCCGTTCACTTCTACAATCTCACTTTAGTTTGTTTCCTCCCACAGCGGATCCATCCAACGAATCTGAACGCGTCGAGTTTTATAACCTGGTGCTGCTGTTCTGCGAACTGATCCGGCATGACGTGTTCTCACACAACATGTACATGTGCACACTGATATCCAGGGGGGACCTGGGCCTGGACCACGCACCGCGACCTCGTTCTCCGTATGAGGACCCGTCCGATGACACTGACCGCAAGGAGGGAGAGACCAACAACAGCATCAAGTTAGAGGTGAGTGATGACGCAAGGCAGGGCAGTCACACGTGTGTTATACCGCGGCGGATTCAAAGAAGGAAATCCCGCTTTCTGCATCTCTGCCGCGCTTTTTCATAATGCAAATCTACAGCGAGGATGCAAATTCAGAGGAATACTGACCTTATTCTTCGCCCCACCGACAGCCGTCACTCTCCTCTCTGGCACTGCGAGTGGGGACTGGAGGTCCTCATGTACAATGCTAGGGGTCTGACCCTATATACATGGGCTCTGGATTGCTGCGTTTCCATGGTTATAGAAGGAAATCTTTTACAATCTTATCGGCATGAAAAGTATAAAAATGATGAACTTCCTGAATTCTTCTCTCTCCATCTCAGGACACGACCCTCTCCGAGACCATGGACATTGATCACAGTTCGGGGCCTTTAGCCGATGACATGGAGAAAAGTGAATTCCCGGTAAGATATTGGGACCATTTCTTCTTCTTTGAGGGGGGGGGGGAGTGCCCGTGGGCGGGGGGAGGAGTCATTGTAAAGAGTGTTTTTTCTATTAATTGAGTGTCCTATAGCTTTAAGAAGAATGCTCTCATGTTTCTGCAGATGTTCTCGCCCGCGATGCGCTGCGAGGGGCGGAGTCCTGGACCCGATGACGGGGACTGCGAAACACGGCGGACGGGGAAGCCTACAGCGGCGGAAGGACCTCTGGCTTCCTTGTATGATCAGCCGCGTCACATACAATACGCCACGCACTTCCCTATTCCGCAGGTGAGAGCGAAGAGTGTGCTAAGCGGCCGAGGATGTGAAGTTCCGTTCTTCCGGGTCATGTAGAAAATGCATCGAGCCAACTGGACCGGCTGCACGTTCTGCTGGTCATCTGACCAGCTTTCTCAATTCAGAGTGACTGGGAATAAATAGGGTGAACGTTGCTCCAATCCTCATAATCTGCTTATTATAACCAGCATGGGGTCAGAGACGCATAGATGTAAGGGGTTGTGATTGCATTGGCATGATTGGAGCTAGCAGGTGTCATTGAGAAAATGTATCTGACCCCCCCCCAACCTTTCTTGTGTTGTCACTGTGCCAGGAAGTGAGGGGGAAATCTCTCTGACAGATGACAGTCAGTAAAACCCATCAGAGGTCCTGACCCCCGGGACATCCCGTCATGCCCCTGCCTCTGGGAGTCATGCCTGTGGCTGTCAGTCTTGCAAGGCCTCATGGGAGTTGTAGTCCCACAACAGCTGGAGCTCCGGTACCGGCGCGGGATGTCTGCAGCCATTAGTACTGAACCTGAGAGGAGTATTGTAGGAATGTCTGAACTCTATAGGTGACCCTCATGTAGAACTAGGGGTAACTAGAGCCCTGTACCCCACCAATAACACCACACTGATACCCCCCATCCC
>NW_017309565.1:33783-42510 GCF_000935625.1 Nanorana parkeri
TCGCTGGATTGCTGCCCCCCCCCCGCCTGTCCCCCCCTCAACCATGTGCAGACCCTTTGTAGTTCCTAGAGTCCTATATTCTACATCAGGGTAACCAAACTCCGCCCCCCCAGCTGGGGTGAAACTGCAACTCCCATGAGGCATTGCAAGACTCTTAACAGCCACAGGGTGTGACTCCCAGAGGCAGATGGCATGATGGGGTTTGTAGTATCACCCTTACCTGTCCTCATTCCACCCTAAACTGAGATGCCGTTGGCTGCACGTTGATGCGCGACGTTGTTTCATGTCACTTCCTGTCCCACGTTTACGTTTTCCCTTCCACCCTCCAGGAGGAGTCGTGCAGCCACGAGTGTAACCAGCGCCTGGTCGTCCTGTTCGGGGTGGGCCGGCAGAGGGACGACGCTCGTCACGTGATCAAGAAGATCACCAGAGACATCCTGAAGGTGCTGAACCGTAAGAGTACGGCCGAGACGGGTAAGCGGGGGCGATGGGGGGGGGTGAGGGTGGTGGTGACGTGCGTGGAAGGCGGGTTGATGAATGAACGACTCTCTGCACAGGATCCAACGAAGGGCAACGCAAACGCAGGGCCAAGCCGGAGGCATTTCCCACCGCCGAGGAAATCTTCAGCCGTTTCCAGCAGCTCTCCCATTTCGATCAGCACCAAGTTACAGCTCAGGTAAGAGGAGGACGGGGGGACACGCAGCCGTACCACTGTGCCCCATCCTATGCACCCATCCGCGCTGCTTCTCTCTCCCCCCCCAGTCTGAGCTCTGCTGTACACAGGCTGATAGCAGGCGACATTCCGGTATTTGTGAAGCCCCTTTAATGATATGTTATTGCGCACAGAGCGGCGTCATTGTGTCTTCTATGTGTGCCCGGGGTTCCCCTTTAACAGAAATCACATTGTGATTGGACAGTTCTGTTCCTTCCAGGTTTCCAGGAACGTCTTGGAGCAGATCACCAGCTTCGCCCTCGGCCTGTCCTACCACCTCCCCCTGGTGCAGCACGTGCAGTTCATCTTCGACCTCATGGAGTATTCCCTCAATATCAGCGGCCTCATTGACTTTGCCATCCAGGTGAGAACTCCCATCATTGTCCCCCTGCGGGTGCTCGGTGATCATTGTCCCCCTGCGGGGGCTCGGTGATCATTGTTCCCCTGCGGGTGCTCGGCCATCATTGTTCCCCTGCGGGTGCTCGGCCATCATTGTTCCCCTGCGGGTGCTCGGCCATCATTGTTCCCCTGCGGGTGCTCGGCCATCATTGTTCCCCTGCGGGTGCTCGGCCATCATTGTTCCCCTGCGGGTGCTCGGCCATCATTGTTCCCCTGCGGGTGCTCGGCCATCATTGTTCCCCTGCGGGTGCTCGGCCATCATTGTTCCCCTGCGGGTGCTCGGCCATCATTGTTCCCCTGCGGGTGCTCGGCCATCATTGTTCCCCTGCGGGTGCTCGGCCATCATTGTTCCCCTGCGGGTGCTCGGCCATCATTGTTCCCCTGCGGGTGCTCGGCCATCATTGTTCCCCTGCGGGTGCTCGGCCATCATTGTTCCCCTGCGGGTGCTCGGCCATCATTGTTCCCCTGCGGGTGCTCGGCCATCATTGTTCCCCTGCGGGTGCTCGGCCATCATTGTTCCCCTGCGGGTGCTCGGCCATCATTGTTCCCCTGCGGGTGCTCGGCCATCATTGTTCCCCTGCGGGTGCTCGGCCATCATTGTTCCCCTGCGGGTGCTCGGCCATCATTGTTCCCCTGCGGGTGCTCGGCCATCATTGTTCCCCTGCGGGTGCTCGGCCATCATTGTTCCCCTGCGGGTGCTCGGCCATCATTGTTCCCCTGCGGGTGCTCGGCCATCATTGTTCCCCTGCGGGTGCTCGGCCATCATTGTTCCCCTGCGGGTGCTCGGCCATCATTGTTCCCCTGCGGGTGCTCGGCCATCATTGTTCCCCTGCGGGTGCTCGGCCATCATTGTTCCCCTGCGGGTGCTCGGCCATCATTGTTCCCCTGCGGGTGCTCGGCCATCATTGTTCCCCTGCGGGTGCTCGGCCATCATTGTTCCCCTGCGGGTGCTCGGCCATCATTGTTCCCCTGCGGGTGCTCGGCCATCATTGTTCCCCTGCGGGTGCTCGGCCATCATTGTTCCCCTGCGGGTGCTCGGCCATCATTGTTCCCCTGCGGGTGCTCGGCCATCATTGTTCCCCTGCGGGTGCTCGGCCATCATTGTTCCCCTGCGGGTGCTCGGCCATCATTGTTCCCCTGCGGGTGCTCGGCCATCATTGTTCCCCTGCGGGTGCTCGGCCATCATTGTTCCCCTGCGGGTGCTCGGCCATCATTGTTCCCCTGCGGGTGCTCGGCCATCATTGTTCCCCTGCGGGTGCTCGGCCATCATTGTTCCCCTGCGGGTGCTCGGCCATCATTGTTCCCCTGCGGGTGCTCGGCCATCATTGTTCCCCTGCGGGTGCTCGGCCATCATTGTTCCCCTGCGGGTGCTCGGCCATCATTGTTCCCCTGCGGGTGCTCGGCCATCATTGTTCCCCTGCGGGTGCTCGGCCATCATTGTTCCCCTGCGGGTGCTCGGCCATCATTGTTCCCCTGCGGGTGCTCGGCCATCATTGTTCCCCTGCGGGTGCTCGGCCATCATTGTTCCCCTGCGGGTGCTCGGCCATCATTGTTCCCCTGCGGGTGCTCGGCCATCATTGTTCCCCTGCGGGTGCTCGGCCATCATTGTTCCCCTGCGGGTGCTCGGCCATCATTGTTCCCCTGCGGGTGCTCGGCCATCATTGTTCCCCTGCGGGTGCTCGGCCATCATTGTTCCCCTGCGGGTGCTCGGCCATCATTGTTCCCCTGCGGGTGCTCGGCCATCATTGTTCCCCTGCGGGTGCTCGGCCATCATTGTTCCCCTGCGGGTGCTCGGCCATCATTGTTCCCCTGCGGGTGCTCGGCCATCATTGTTCCCCTGCGGGTGCTCGGCCATCATTGTTCCCCTGCGGGTGCTCGGCCATCATTGTTCCCCTGCGGGTGCTCGGCCATCATTGTTCCCCTGCGGGTGCTCGGCCATCATTGTTCCCCTGCGGGTGCTCGGCCATCATTGTTCCCCTGCGGGTGCTCGGCCATCATTGTTCCCCTGCGGGTGCTCGGCCATCATTGTTCCCCTGCGGGTGCTCGGCCATCATTGTTCCCCTGCGGGTGCTCGGCCATCATTGTTCCCCTGCGGGTGCTCGGCCATCATTGTTCCCCTGCGGGTGCTCGGCCATCATTGTTCCCCTGCGGGTGCTCGGCCATCATTGTTCCCCTGCGGGTGCTCGGCCATCATTGTTCCCCTGCGGGTGCTCGGCCATCATTGTTCCCCTGCGGGTGCTCGGCCATCATTGTTCCCCTGCGGGTGCTCGGCCATCATTGTTCCCCTGCGGGTGCTCGGCCATCATTGTTCCCCTGCGGGTGCTCGGCCATCATTGTTCCCCTGCGGGTGCTCGGCCATCATTGTTCCCCTGCGGGTGCTCGGCCATCATTGTTCCCCTGCGGGTGCTCGGCCATCATTGTTCCCCTGCGGGTGCTCGGCCATCATTGTTCCCCTGCGGGTGCTCGGCCATCATTGTTCCCCTGCGGGTGCTCGGCCATCATTGTTCCCCTGCGGGTGCTCGGCCATCATTGTTCCCCTGCGGGTGCTCGGCCATCATTGTTCCCCTGCGGGTGCTCGGCCATCATTGTTCCCCTGCGGGTGCTCGGCCATCATTGTTCCCCTGCGGGTGCTCGGCCATCATTGTTCCCCTGCGGGTGCTCGGCCATCATTGTTCCCCTGCGGGTGCTCGGCCATCATTGTTCCCCTGCGGGTGCTCGGCCATCATTGTTCCCCTGCGGGTGCTCGGCCATCATTGTTCCCCTGCGGGTGCTCGGCCATCATTGTTCCCCTGCGGGTGCTCGGCCATCATTGTTCCCCTGCGGGTGCTCGGCCATCATTGTTCCCCTGCGGGTGCTCGGCCATCATTGTTCCCCTGCGGGTGCTCGGCCATCATTGTTCCCCTGCGGGTGCTCGGCCATCATTGTTCCCCTGCGGGTGCTCGGCCATCATTGTTCCCCTGCGGGTGCTCGGCCATCATTGTTCCCCTGCGGGTGCTCGGCCATCATTGTTCCCCTGCGGGTGCTCGGCCATCATTGTTCCCCTGCGGGTGCTCGGCCATCATTGTTCCCCTGCGGGTGCTCGGCCATCATTGTTCCCCTGCGGGTGCTCGGCCATCATTGTTCCCCTGCGGGTGCTCGGCCATCATTGTTCCCCTGCGGGTGCTCGGCCATCATTGTTCCCCTGCGGGTGCTCGGCCATCATTGTTCCCCTGCGGGTGCTCGGCCATCATTGTTCCCCTGCGGGTGCTCGGCCATCATTGTTCCCCTGCGGGTGCTCGGCCATCATTGTTCCCCTGCGGGTGCTCGGCCATCATTGTTCCCCTGCGGGTGCTCGGCCATCATTGTTCCCCTGCGGGTGCTCGGCCATCATTGTTCCCCTGCGGGTGCTCGGCCATCATTGTTCCCCTGCGGGTGCTCGGCCATCATTGTTCCCCTGCGGGTGCTCGGCCATCATTGTTCCCCTGCGGGTGCTCGGCCATCATTGTTCCCCTGCGGGTGCTCGGCCATCATTGTTCCCCTGCGGGTGCTCGGCCATCATTGTTCCCCTGCGGGTGCTCGGCCATCATTGTTCCCCTGCGGGTGCTCGGCCATCATTGTTCCCCTGCGGGTGCTCGGCCATCATTGTTCCCCTGCGGGTGCTCGGCCATCATTGTTCCCCTGCGGGTGCTCGGCCATCATTGTTCCCCTGCGGGTGCTCGGCCATCATTGTTCCCCTGCGGGTGCTCGGCCATCATTGTTCCCCTGCGGGTGCTCGGCAATCATTGTTCCCCTGCGGGCGCTCGGTGATCATTGTCCCCTGCGGGTGCTCGGTGATCATTGTTCCCCTGCGGGTGCTCGGCCATCATTGTTCCCCTGCGGGTGCTCGGCAATCATTGTTCCCCTGCGGGCGCTCGGTGATCATTGTCCCCTGCGGGTGCTCGCCCATCATTGTCCCCTGCGGGTGCTCGGTGATCGTTGTCCCCTGCGGGTGCTCGGCCATCATTGTCCCCTGCGGGGGCTCGCCCATCATTGTCCCCTGCGGGTGCTCGGTGATCGTTGTCCTCCTGCGGGTGCTCGGTGATCGTTGTTCCCTACGGGTGATGTTGTCCCCTGCGGGTGCTCGGATGATCATTGTCCCCTGCGGGTGCTCGCCCATCATTGTCCCCTGCGGGTGCTCGGTGATCGTTGTCCCCTGCGGGTGCTCGCCCATCATTGTCCCCTGCGGGTGCTCGCCCATCATTGTCCCCTGCGGGTGCTCGGTGATCGTTGTCCTCCTGCGGGTGCTCGCCCATCATTGTCCCCTGCGGGTGCTCGGTGATCGTTGTCCCCTGCGGGTGCTCGGTGATCGTTGTCCTCCTGCGGGTGCTCGCCCATCATTGTCCCCTGCGGGTGCTCGGTGATCATTGTCCCCCTGGGGGTGCTCGGCGATCTTTGTCCCCTGCGGGTGCTCGGTGATCGTTGTCCTCCTGCGGGTGCTCGGTGATCGTTGTTCCCTACGGGTGATGTTGTCCCCTGCGGGTGCTCGGCCATCTTTGTCCTCTTGCGGGTGCTCGGTGATCGTTGTTCCGTACGGGTGCTGTTGTCCCCTGCGGGTGCTCGGTGATCGTTGTTCCCTGCGGGTGCTCGGTGATCATTGTCCCCCTGCGGGTGCTCGGTGATCGTTGTTCCCTGCGGGTGCTCGGCGATCATTGTCCCCCTGCGGGTGCTCGGTGATCATTGTCCTCCTGCAGGTGCTCGTTGTCCCCTGCGGGTGCTCGGTGATCATTGACGTGCGGGTGCTCGGTCATCATTGTCCCCCTGCGGGTGCTCGGTCATCATTGTCCCCCTACGGTTGCTTGGCCATCGTTGTACCCCTGCGGGTGCTCGGCCATCGTTGTCCCCTGCGGGTGCTCGGTGATCATTGACGTGCGGGTGCTCGGTCATCATTGTCCCCCTACGGTTGCTTGGCCATCGTTGTACCCCTGCGGGTGCTCGGCCATCGTTGTCCCCTGCGGGTGCTCGGTGATCATTGACGTGCGGGTGCTCGGTCATCATTGTCCCCCTACGGTTGCTTGGCCATCGTTGTACCCCTGCGGGTGCTCGGCCATCGTTGTCCCCTGCGGGTGCTCGGTGATCATTGACGTGCGGGTGCTCGGTCATCATTGTCCCCCTACGGTTGCTTGGCCATCGTTGTACCCCTGCGGGTGCTCGGCCATCGTTGTCCCCTGCGGGTGCTCGGTGATCATTGACGTGCGGGTGCTCGGTCATCATTGTCCCCCTACGGTTGCTTGGCCATCGTTGTACCCCTGCGGGTGCTCGGCCATCGTTGTCCCCTGCGGGTGCTCGGTGATCATTGACGTGCGGGTGCTCGGTCATCATTGTCCCCCTACGGTTGCTTGGCCATCGTTGTACCCCTGCGGGTGCTCGGCCATCGTTGTCCCCTGCGGGTGCTCGGTGATCATTGACGTGCGGGTGCTCGGTCATCATTGTCCCCCTACGGTTGCTTGGCCATCGTTGTACCCCTGCGGGTGCTCGGCCATCGTTGTCCCCTGCGGGTGCTCGGTGATCATTGACGTGCGGGTGCTCGGTCATCATTGTCCCCCTACGGTTGCTTGGCCATCGTTGTACCCCTGCGGGTGCTCGGCCATCGTTGTCCCCTGCGGGTGCTCGGTGATCATTGACGTGCGGGTGCTCGGTCATCATTGTCCCCCTACGGTTGCTTGGCCATCGTTGTACCCCTGCGGGTGCTCGGCCATCGTTGTCCCCTGCGGGTGCTCGGTGATCATTGACGTGCGGGTGCTCGGTCATCATTGTCCCCCTACGGTTGCTTGGCCATCGTTGTACCCCTGCGGGTGCTCGGCCATCGTTGTCCCCTGCGGGTGCTCGGTGATCATTGACGTGCGGGTGCTCGGTCATCATTGTCCCCCTACGGTTGCTTGGCCATCGTTGTACCCCTGCGGGTGCTCGGCCATCGTTGTCCCCTGCGGGTGCTCGGTGATCATTGACGTGCGGGTGCTCGGTCATCATTGTCCCCCTACGGTTGCTTGGCCATCGTTGTACCCCTGCGGGTGCTCGGCCATCGTTGTCCCCTGCGGGTGCTCGGTGATCATTGACGTGCGGGTGCTCGGTCATCATTGTCCCCCTACGGTTGCTTGGCCATCGTTGTACCCCTGCGGGTGCTCGGCCATCGTTGTCCCCTGCGGGTGCTCGGTGATCATTGACGTGCGGGTGCTCGGTCATCATTGTCCCCCTACGGTTGCTTGGCCATCGTTGTACCCCTGCGGGTGCTCGGCCATCGTTGTCCCCTGCGGGTGCTCGGTGATCATTGACGTGCGGGTGCTCGGTCATCATTGTCCCCCTACGGTTGCTTGGCCATCGTTGTACCCCTGCGGGTGCTCGGCCATCGTTGTCCCCTGCGGGTGCTCGGTGATCATTGACGTGCGGGTGCTCGGTCATCATTGTCCCCCTACGGTTGCTTGGCCATCGTTGTACCCCTGCGGGTGCTCGGCCATCGTTGTCCCCTGCGGGTGCTCGGTGATCATTGACGTGCGGGTGCTCGGTCATCATTGTCCCCCTACGGTTGCTTGGCCATCGTTGTACCCCTGCGGGTGCTCGGCCATCGTTGTCCCCTGCGGGTGCTCGGTGATCATTGACGTGCGGGTGCTCGGTCATCATTGTCCCCCTACGGTTGCTTGGCCATCGTTGTACCCCTGCGGGTGCTCGGCCATCGTTGTCCCCTGCGGGTGCTCGGTGATCATTGACGTGCGGGTGCTCGGTCATCATTGTCCCCCTGCGGGTGCTCGGTCATCATTGTCCCCCTGCGGGTGCTCGGTGATCATTGTCCTCCTGCAGGTGCTCGTTGTCCCCTGCGGGTGCTCGGTCATCATTGTCCCCCTACGGTTGCTTGGCCATCGTTGTACCCCTGCGGGTGCTCGGCCATCGTTGTACCCTGCGGGTGCTCGGTCATCATTGTCCCCCTGCAGGTGCTCGTTGTCCCCTACGGGTGCTCGGCCATCGTTGTACCCCTGCGGGTGCTCGGCCATCGTTGTACCCCTGCGGGTGCTCGGCCATCGTTGTACCCCTGCGGGTGCTCGGCCATCGTTGTACCCCTGCGGGTGCTCGGCCATCGTTGTACCCTGCGGGTGCTCGGCCATCGTTGTACCCTGCGGGTGCTCGGCCATCGTTGACGTGCTCGGTCATCTTGCACATGCGTGTCCTCGGTTATGTCACTCTTCATGTCTTGTGTTCTTGACCCTCCAGCTGCTGAATGAACTGAGTGTTGTGGAAGCGGAGCTCCTCCTGAAGTCCTCCAACCTGGTGGGCAGTTACACCATGGGCCTGTGCCTGTGCATCGTGGCCGTCCTGAGACATTATAACACGTGCCTGATCCTCAACCAGGAGCAGACGGCGCAGGTCTTCGAGGGGTGAGTGCAGATCCGTCACATGGTGGCCCTCGGGGGAGGGGATGTCCTGAACTGGTCCAGTACCGGCAGGATGTCTGAACTCTATAGGTGACCCTCATGTAGAACTAGGGGTAACTAGAGCCCTGTACCCCACCAATTACACCACACTGATCCCCCCCCCAACCACCTCTGGGTAGACGAGGGGAGCTCCGTCCTACACTGAGAGAGTTTAACTTACACCCGCAGGCGGAGCTG
>NW_017309565.1:42553-43404 GCF_000935625.1 Nanorana parkeri
GACCTGTACCCCTATATCAGGGTAACCAAACTCCGGCCCCCCAGCTGGGGTGAAACTACAACTCCCATGAGGCATTGCAAGACTCTGACAGCCACAGGCGTGACTACCAGAGACAGTTGCATGATGGGGTTTGTAGTATCACTACAGCTAGAGGGCCAGTGTTTGGCTGTCCCCCTGGTTATTACTGCTAGGCATGATGGGTAATATAACTTGTGTATACTCCTATAGCATGAGCGTCTCCCATAATTCAACATACCGGGCGTCTCCTGCATATATACTGCTGTGATATACTATATTGCTCGATTGAACGTGGTCGTAGGCTGTGGCGAATGGCGGCTAAACCAAATATTTTATTTCCAGGTCGAATGTAATATCGGGTAAATACTGTATAATGGCCACTAGATGGAGCCGAGGAGCAGAAAAAGTACTAGGTGCTCCGAAGCTCCACCCAGTGGCCATATTGAGGTGTTTATCTGACATTACATTCAACCCGGAACATATACTTTGTGCCTCCATTCACCCGGAAGCGGATGTACATGGAGTCTGCTCCGCCCATACGTTGTCACATGACAGAAGCAGGTCGCGTGTACATGTAGCTCCGTCAGACACATTGTCACATGACAGAAGCTGATTGCCGGGTCGTGTCTTGTCTTCCAGGTTATGCGGCGTGGTGAAGCACGGCATGAATCGGTCAGACGGCTCCTCTGCCGAGCGCTGTATTCTGGCTTATCTCTATGACTTGTACATGTACTGCAGCCACCTGAAGAGCAAATACGGAGAACTGTTCAGGTGAGTGACGGCAACCCAGCCCATCACTGTCCTTGGAGGAGGAGGAGCTGACACACCTATAG
>NW_017309565.1:44460-49892 GCF_000935625.1 Nanorana parkeri
GCCCCCCCCCCCCCTCTCTACAATACAAGACATGATTTGTCCCATTTAGTGACTCTTCCCCGTTCAGAGCCGTCACATGACCGCCCTCCTCCAATAACAGTCCGTTTCTCCTCCCGCAGCGATTTCTGCTCCAAGGTGAAGAACACCATTTACTGCATCGTGGATCCGTCCGACTCCAACATGTTGTGGGAGCAGGAGTTCATGCTGGACACCATCATCAACCCGTCCGCGCACAGCTACAACTGCGGCATGCTGGGAAAACTGCTGAGAGACACGCCCACCAACCGCTACAGCTTCGTGTGCAATGCGCTGGTCCATGTGTGCGTCGGAGACCATGACATAGACAGGTGAGGGGGCCGACGGATCAATGACGGGGGGGGGCGGGGCCTGGGGGCGATGACGTCATAGGACACGGTGTCACACACCAGTCTTGGTGTCTTTTTTTTATTCGGCAGGGTGAACGACATCGCCATTCTGTGCGCGGAGCTCACCGGGGCCTGTAAAGATCTCAGTTCAGAATGGCTGGGGGTGCTCAAGGCTCTCTGCTGCTCGTCCAACAACGGAACCTGCGGCTTCAATGACCTGCTGTGCAACGTAGATGTGAGTTCTACGCCCCATTGTGAGCGGACTGGAGAGATCAAACCACGCCGAGCTTGCCATGGGGAATCGTACCCGCCGGCCCTTTATGTGAAAACCCCAAGTACCCCTTTTTGCTGATGTCACATGACCTCAGTCTCCTCCTTGCTCACAGGGCAAGGGGTGGAGTCTCTGACACCCGAGGCCAGGCCCCAGCTCCCTACTGGAGCCTCTGTCAATCTGCGGCTATGGCCGGGCCGGGATGTCTGGGCCCAGGCAAGCTACTAGATCAGTGGTGCGCAGCTCCGACCCTCCAGCTGTGCTTTGACTGCAAATCCCATAATCCCTCTGCCTCTGGGGGGGGGGGGGGGAATATGTACCTCATGGGACTTGTAGTTCCAGAACAGCTGGAGGGTCGCATTTGGCCTCCCCTGATCTAGAGTGTACAGGACCCCATATGTCCCTACAACATCCTGTACACTGATACTGCAGAAGCTCTGGGTGCCTCTGAAGTGCCCCCGGGTCTTCCTGTTGTCCTCATACAGGGAGGAAGTTGAAGCTGCTGGCAGAATCACCGGGTGTCACCACCCCTGTCCTGGACGGATGTGAGGAAGGGCACCCCTCCCCCTCCTCCTTACAGCAGCTATGCATTTGTCTATCTACACTGCAAGTTCAGGTTTACAAAGAATCCCCCAGCACCCCTCCCTACCCCACTCAATGCAATCAGCCGCCCCCGCTCCCAGGCGCGGGTCCATACTTCTAGGTACCCTATGAGCACACTGGCAGCGTGGCTCCTGAGATGTCCGTTTCTGATTGTTGGTATTTCCATGTTTCCTTTTTATAATATTCTCCTTTTTCCTCTTTGTTCAGGTGAGCGATCTTTCCTTTCACGACTCCCTCGCTATCTTTGTTGCCATCCTGGTCGCCCGTCAATGCTTCTCGCTGGAGGATCTGATCCGCTGTGCCGCCATCCCGTCCCTTCTTACTGCCGGTACGTTACCCTTAGTTACCCGTGAATATATTCTGTATGTAGGAACATGACACGCCTGCTGTGCCGTGACTTCCCCTGCTCATCTATGTATCGGGCTGTCCTGGGTGATGGTGCCTTATAGGGATGCACCGATACTACCCTGTTCCCCTGAAATATAAGACCTCCCCCGAAAATAAGACCTAGTTGTGACCATTCCCAGGGCCGGCGGTGGCATAAGGGGGAACTTGAAGAGCCGCGGGAGAGAATCAGCGGTGCCAACGAAGCCGGCGCTAGAGGAAGCGAGGCGGCAGCGGAGGGAGCAGAGCCGCATAAGCCCACGCCTCCTCTGTAGCCCCGCCTCCTGTCACAGGCGGAGTGATACCAAATGCGCCCCGCCTGTGAGGAACCCATAGTGAAAGCACGTTTCCCTCATTCTCACCAGCGATTGGTTACCAAATTGCTCTTGGAGAGGTACGGTTGCCCTGATCACCCGATTCTTAACTTTGCCATTTTGGATGATTTAAATTTGGATTTGCGTTAACTTTGGATTGTTGTACATTAAAAAAATAAGGCCTACCCCGCAAATAAGACCTAGGTGCGTTTTTTTGAGCCAAAAAAAATATAAGACAGTGTCTTATTTTCGGGGAAACACGGTAGGTACTACTGGTGCCAATACGGGGTATCTGGGCGAGTACTCGTGCTCGCTACTTATCCCGAAACCGGAACTACCAGTCAGTGGGAGGCCTCCCTCTGACTGGTGGTGCTGCAAGGGAGCATGGAGCCGGCTTCCCAGCCAATCAGGATGCTGGGCAGCAGATTATGACCCGCCTCCCGGTTCCGGATTGGCCAGGCTGCCTAGCAATAAGTGAAGCCTGGTTCCTAGCCATACAGGTCACGTCATGCCCCGCCTCCTGACTTCCGGGTTGGCTAGGAAGCCGGTTTCACTTGTTTATAGGCAGCATGGCTTCCTGACCAATCAGGAGGCCGGGCGGCACGTCATGACCCACTGCCTGGCTTCCTGATTGGTCAGGAAACCAGGCTGCCTTGCAGTGTCACGAGGGAAGTGAAGCCAGTGCTCTTTCGATAGAAATCTGGCTTCCCGGCCAATCAGGAAGCTGGGCAGCAGGTTATGACCTGCCTCCCGGTTCCGGATTGGTCAGGAAGCCAGGCTGCCTAGCAATAAGTGAAGCCAGGTTCCTAGCCATACAGGTCACGTCATGACCCGCCTCACGGCTTCCTGGTTGTCTAGGAAGCCGGCTTCACTTGTTTGGTCAGGAAGCCAGGCTGCCTCGCGAGGGAAGTGAAGTTGGTGTCCTTTCAATAGAAATGTGGGTTCCCAGGCGAGTCATGAAGCCGCCCGGCAAGTCATGACCCACAGCCCGGCTTCCTGATAATCTGGGTATCGGTATCGGCGAGTACCGAAAAACCAGTATCGGTGCATCCCTAGTGCCTATTAAATACTCATGCCGTATTGCACATCATTTAAATTCCCGCCGGCCTCGGCGTCACTGAAGGGTTAATCTTTTTCTGATGTCGGCTCGGGAAGTTTTTATTCTTCTCTCTGTCATTGTTAAAGTTCCCATAACACATAAAAACATTAAAAAGCGTAAATGAAACCATTAGCGTTTAATGGCGCGCTATTTTTATCTTGCGTGAAATAAGAAATTCCCTCGAAACGCAGACGTCGTAGTAAATCCACCGCCGGCAATTATCATCTGGCGGAGATTGCACGCGTTCCTCTCCTTATTATTGCGATGTTGTTGCGTTGCGTAGGAAGTGTTAAAAGCAGCAGATTGCGACCGCCGCTCTTCATAAATAACACCTCCCTCTGTTGTATCACAAGAGAGCAGATTCTCAGCATACACTCAAATAATTGCATTGTGCTTCTACGGAAAACAAAACACCGCGGCGGCGATGGTGATAAATCTCCTCTACCGAGGTGCTAAAAGAGAACAAAACGAAGATATTCAAATATGTTACTTTGTATAAAAGTCGTGATGATGATTTATTGTCATCATTAGAAATATTATATATATTAGGATTTCAAAAAAAAATTATATATATATATATATATTATAAAGGGATGCACCCATACCGATACCAGTATCGGTGCCAATGCCGAGTATTTGCCCAAATGCTCCAATGCCTAGCCCGATACTTTCAGTAATGACTCGCCGGTGACGAGGCAGCATGCAGCTGGCTTCCCGGCCAAATAGAGTCATTACATGCTGCCCTGCTTCCTGATCGGTCGGGAAGCTGGCCAATCGGGAAGCCGGGCGCCGTGTAATGAAGCGACGGGCGGCTTTTTGATTGGCCGGGAAGCCGGTTTCATGCTCCCCCGTCACCACATGACAAGTTAGCATGGAGCCAGCTTGCCAGGCAGTCAGGAAGCCGGCTCTGTGCTTTCTCATCACCTAGTGACGAGAAGCATGGGGGACGGCCTCCCTGCTAATCGGGAAGCCGGCCGGTGAGTCTTTACGCGCCGCCCGGCTTTTCGGCTAATCAGGAAGCCAAGTGACTAGTCTTTACACGCCGTCTGGCTTCCTTAATGGGACTTCCAGTACCGGTATTCGGTAGGGATGCACCGATACCGATACTAGTATCGGTATCGGTGCCGATACCGAGTATTCGGGTGAGTACTCTTACTCGGCCAAATGCTCCGATACCTAGCACGAGCACTTCCTGTATCGGGAAGCCGGGCAGCGCATCATTACACGCTGCCCGGTTTTCCTGATTGGCCGGGAAACGGCTCCATGCTCTCTCGTCACTTGTGATGACAGAGCATGGAGCCGACTTCCCGGGCCAATCAGGAAGCCGGGTAGCGTGCAATGACGCGCTGCCCGGCTTCCCGATCGGTCAGGAAGCTAGCAAATCCGGAAGCCGGGCGCTGTGTAATGACGCAGCGCCCAGCATTCTGATTGGCCGGGAAGCCGGCGTCATGCTCCCTCGTCATCTCATGAATCATAATATTAGGAAAGTGACCTTAAAGCATTCGTTTGCATTGCTTTAGAAAAAATGTGACCTGTCCCTTTAAGAAAAAGTATCGGTAATTGGTATCTGCGAGTACTTGATCAAAAGTATCGGTACTCGTACTCGGTCTTAAAAAAGGTGGTATCGGTGCATCCCTAGTATTCGGCATCGGCAAGTGCCGGAAAGCCGGTTGTTGAGTCTTTACACACCGCCCGGCTTTTCGGCCAATCAGGAAGCCAAGTGACGAGTCCTTACACGCCGTCTGGCTTTCTTAATGGCGCTTCCAGTATCGGTATTCGGTATCGGCGAGTTGCGGGAAAAAAAAAATATCGGTACTCAATACCTAAATACAGATATCGGTGCATCCCTAGTATTCTATAATAATTTCCTCTTCCTGCGGGTCCGTCTTCTCCCATTGGGCAGACACTGATGATGTCACTCCTATATGTGTGCTGGAGTTCCATTGTCTCGGTCAGATTCGGTGACTGGACATTGTACTGTGCACGCCCCGCGCTCATTGTGCCGCAGGTAAGCACCAGACTCCTGAATTCTCTTCTGACAGACCCGACCGGCCGCTCTCATTGTTGAAGGTTTATGTCGCTGTAATGGAATCGGATCGCCTGTTATACGCGGCGGATATGAACCCGATCTCATTGTTCTTTCAGCTTGTAGTGAGCAAGACTCGGAGCCCGGCGCTCGCCTCACATGTCGCATTTTGCTGCATCTCTTCAAGACGCCTCAGCTGAACCCGTATGAACCGGACGGCAGTAAGTGAGAAGCGATTTGGGCCCGTAGTGGGGGAATCCGGAAGAATAATGGACGAAGTGCCACTTCCCCCTCCACTCGTCAGAACATTCTTCTAGGAAGCCACGAGGCTGGATGGCGTTTTCATACATTCTCATTCTCTCTCTCTCTC
>NW_017309565.1:50657-51931 GCF_000935625.1 Nanorana parkeri
AACATTTGGGATCCGCTCTTCGTGTGACCGCCATCTTCTCGCAGCCGCACAGAACCGCATTGTTCCCGGAGCGCTGTTTGCTGTCCTCAAAGCTGTATTTATGCTCGGTAAGAGACCCAGGTTCAGTGTCAGGTCTACACATTGGGGGGGAAATGATCAAAACTGGAGCTGACAGAATCTGGAGCAGTTGTTCACGGCAACCAATCAGCTTCTATCTCTCATTTTCAGATCTTACCTGAGCAAACTTACCTATACACATACAGCACAGCAATGAGGTAATACAATGAATTACGATCACACTAATCCAGCACGTTATTAATCTCACGTGCCCCACTCAATATGGCCGCCGCTTGAGTGGGGCAACTCAGAATAATAACGTGCTGGATTAGTGTGATCCGAGTTCATTTTATGACTTAATCGCTGCGCTGTATGTGTATAGGTCATCGCTGCGCTGTATGTGTATAGGTCATTGCTGCGCTGTATGTGTATAGGTCATCGCTGTGCTGTATGAGTATAGGCCAATGCCTTGGCTGGCGCTCGTGCAGAAAGTTTCTTGGGCAAAATCACCTGCCCAAGTGGCTCCCTCAGCTAACGAAGGGGGGGGAGGAGTCAAGTGCCGTCACCGGACCCCTCCCCCCTTCCCTTCGTTAGCCGTCACGGACATCGACGTCACCGGACCCCTCCCCCCTTCCCTTCGTTAGCCGTCACAGACATCGACGTCACGGGAACCGCATTGTTCCCGGAGCGCTGTTCGCTGTCCTCAAAGCTGTATTTATGCTCGGTAAGAGACCCAGGTTCAGTGTCAGGTCTACACATTGGGGGGGAAATGATCAAAACTGGAGCTGACAGAATCTGGAGCAGTTGTTCACGGCAACCAATCAGCTTCTATCTCTCATTTTCAGATCTTACCTGAGCAAACTTACCTATACACATACAGCACAGCAATGAGGTAATACAATGAATTACGATCACACTAATCCAGCACGAGCAAACAAAATCTGGAGCAGTTGTTCAAGGCAACCAATCAGCTTCTATCTCTCATTTTCAGATCTTACCTGAGCAAACTGAAGAGAGAAGCTGATTGGTTGCCATGGGCAACTGCTCCAGATTCTGTCTGCTCCAGTTTTGATAAATTCCCCCCATTGTGCTGGGAATACCACGTGAGCTCTGGCCCAAGCTGTGCACGCTTGTCTGGGTTTTGTGTTCTGGCCCAAGCTGTGCACGCTTGTCTGGGTTTTGCGTTCTGGCCCAAGCTGTGCACGCTTGTCTGGGTT
>NW_017309565.1:52087-52678 GCF_000935625.1 Nanorana parkeri
CAGCAATGAGGTAATACAATGAATTACGATCACACTAATCCAGCACGTTATTAATCTCACGTGCCCCACTCAATATGGCCGCCGCTTGAGTGGGGCAACTCAGAATAATAACGTGCTGGATTAGTGTGATCCGAGTTCATTTTATGACTTAATCGCTGCGCTGTATGTGTATAGGTCATTGCCGCGCTGTATGTGTATAGGTCATTGCTGCGCTGTATGTGTATAGGTCATCGCTGTGCTGTATGAGTATAGGCCAATGCCTTGGCTGGCGCTCGTGCAGAAAGTTTCTTGGGCAAAATCACCTGCCCAAGTGGCTCCCTCAGCTAACGAAGGGGGGGGAGGAGTCAAGTGCCGTCACCGGACCCCTCCCCCCTTCCCTTCGTTAGCCGTCACGGACATCGACGTCACCGGACCCCTCCCCCCTTCCCTTCGTTAGCCGTCACAGACATCGACGTCACGGGAACCGCATTGTTCCCGGAGCGCTGTTCGCTGTCCTCAAAGCTGTATTTATGCTCCGTAAGAGACCCAAGTTCAGTGTCGGGTCTACACATTGGGGGGGGGGGGGGGGGGCTTTCACAATATGAGCACACA
>NW_017309565.1:52712-54403 GCF_000935625.1 Nanorana parkeri
GACTTATCAAAATCTGGAGCAGACAAAATCTGGAGCAGTTGTTCATGGCAACCAATCAGCTTCTATCTCTCATTTTCAGATCTTACCTGAGCAAACTGAAGAGAGAAGCTGATTGGTTGCCATGGGCAACTGCTCCAGATTCTGTCTGCTCCAGTTTTGATAAATTCCCCCCATTGTGCTGGGAATACCACGTGAGCTCTGGCCCAAGCTGTGCACGCTTGTCTGGGTTTTGTGTTCTGGCCCAAGCTGTGCACGCTTGTCTGGGTTTTGCGTTCTGGCCCAAGCTGTGCACGCTTGTCTGGGTTTTGCGTTCTGGCCCAAGCTGTGCACGCTTGTCTGGGTTGTGCACTCTGGTCCGGGGCTGTGCACGCTCGTCTGGGTTGTGCGCTCCGGTCCAAGCTGTGCACGCTTGTCTGGGTTGGGTGCTCTGGTCCAAGCTGTGCACGCTTGTCTGGGTTGGGCGCTCTGGTCCAAGCTGTGCACGCTTGTCTGGGTTGGGCGCTCCGGTCCAAGCTGTGCACGCTTGTCTGGGTTGTGCGCTCCGGTCCAAGCTGTGCACGCTTGTCTGGGTTGTGCGCTCCGGTCCAAGCTGTGCACATTATGGTCCGGGGCTGTGCACGCTCTGCGAGCTCCAGCCTTTTGCCGTTGCACTGTTATGCTCCGGAGTCATTTCCCCGGTATTTTACTCACATTTGTTTCCCCAGGTGATGCAGAACTGCAAGGCTCGGGGTTCCCTCTCCCACCGGGGAATGAAGATATTACAGATGAGGATTTAGCAAACAGGCCGGGCGGGAGATTGGTATCCATAGAGACGGCCAGCTTGGATGTGTACGCTAAATATGTGCTGCGCAGCATTTGTCAGCAGGTGAGTTTGGGATCAGCCGATCAGCAGGGAACATTTCTTATTACCTATTGTTGTATATATATATTAGGGCTGGTAATGATTAAAATGTTCGTGTTCGATTAATTATAACGCACATACAGATCCAAATACATTACCTATACACATACAGCACAGCAATGACCTATACACATAAAATATGTGCTGCGCAGCATTTGTCAGCAGGTGAGTTTGGGATCAGCCGATCAGCAGGGAACATTTCTTATTACCTATTGTTGTATATATATATTAGGGCTGGTAATGATTAAAATGTTCGTGTTCGATTAATTATAACGCACATACAGATCCAAATACATTACCTATACACATACAGCACAGCAATGACCTATACACATACAGCACAGCAATGACCTATACACATACAGCACAGCAATGAGGTAATAAAATGAACTCGGATCACACTAATCCAGCACGTTATTAATCTCACGTGCCCCACTCAATATGGCCGCCGCTTGAGTGGGGCAACTCAGAATAATAACATACTGGATTAGTGTGCTCCTAGTTCATTTTATGACTTCATCGCTGTGCTGCATGTGTATAGGTCATCGCTGTGCTGTATGTGTATAGGTCATCGCTGTGCTGTATGTGTATAGGTCATCGCTGTGCTGTATGTGTATAGGCCGATGCCTTGGCAGGCGCTCGTGCAGAAAGTTTCTTGGGCAAACTCACCGGCCCAAGTGGCTCCGTCCGCTTACGAAGGGGGGAAAGAGTCAGGTGACGTCACGGGCATCGACGTCACCAGACCCCTCCCCCCTTCCCTTCGTTAGCCGCCACAGACATCGACGTCACC
>NW_017309565.1:56621-59188 GCF_000935625.1 Nanorana parkeri
TCTGGCCCAAGCTGTGCACGCTTGTCTGGGTTGTGCGCTCTGGTCCGGGGCTGTGCACGCTTGTCTGGGTTGGGCGCTCCGGTCCAAGCTGTGCACGCTTGTCTGGGTTGGGTGCTCTGGTCCAAGCTGTGCACGCTTGTCTGGGTTGGGCGCTCTGGTCCAAGCTGTGCACGCTTGTCTGGGTTGGGCGCTCCGGTCCAAGCTGTGCACGCTTGTCTGGGTTGGGTGCTCTGGTCCAAGCTGTGCACGCTTGTCTGGGTTGGGCGCTCTGGTCCAAGCTGTGCACGCTTGTCTGGGTTGGGCGCTCCGGTCCAAGCTGTGCACGCTTGTCTGGGTTGTGTGCTCCGGTCCAAGCTGTGCACGCTTGTCTGGGTTGTGCGCTCCGGTCCAAGCTGTGCACGCTTGTCTGGGTTGTGCGCTCCGGTCCAAGCTGTGCACATTATGGTCCGGGGCTGTGCACGCTCTGCGAGCTCCAGCCTTTTGCCGTTGCACTGTTATGCTCCGGAGTCATTTCCCCGGTATTTTACTCACATTTGTTTCCCCAGGTGATGCAGAACTGCAAGGCTCGGGGTTCCCTCTCCCACCGGGGAATGAAGATATTACAGATGAGGATTTAGCAAACAGGCCGGGCGGGAGATTGGTATCCATAGAGACGGCCAGCTTGGATGTGTACGCTAAATATGTGCTGCGCAGCATTTGTCAGCAGGTGAGTTTGGGATCAGCCGATCAGCAGGGAACATTTCTTATTACCTATTGTTGTATATATATATTAGGGCTGGTAATGATTAAAATGTTCGTGTTCGATTAATTATAACGCACATACAGATCCAAATACATTACCTATACACATACAGCACAGCAATGACCTATACACATACAGCACAGCAATGACCTATACACATACAGCACAGCAATGAGGTAATAAAATGAACTCGGATCACACTAATCCAGCACGTTATTAATCTCACGTGCCCCACTCAATATGGCCGCCGCTTGAGTGGGGCAACTCAGAATAATAACATACTGGATTAGTGTGCTCCTAGTTCATTTTATGACTTCATCGCTGTGCTGCATGTGTATAGGTCATCGCTGTGCTGTATGTGTATAGGTCATCGCTGTGCTGTATGTGTATAGGTCATCGCTGTGCTGTATGTGTATAGGCCGATGCCTTGGCAGGCGCTCGTGCAGAAAGTTTCTTGGGCAAACTCACCGGCCCAAGTGGCTCCGTCCGCTTACGAAGGGGGGAAAGAGTCAGGTGACGTCACGGGCATCGACGTCACCAGACCCCTCCCCCCTTCCCTTCGTTAGCCGCCACAGACATCGACGTCACCAAGACATCGACGTCACCGGACTCCTCCCCCCCTTCCCTTCGTTAGCCGTCACAGACATCGACGTCACCGGACTCCTCCCCCCCTTCCCTTCGTTAGCCGTCACAGACATCGACGTCACCGGACTCCTCCCCCCCTTCCCTTCGTTAGCCGTCACAGACATCGACGTCACCGGACTCCTCCCCCCCTTCCCTTCGTTAGCCGTCACAGACATCGACGTCACCGGACTCCTCCCCCCCTTCCCTTCGTTAGCCGTCACAGACATCGACGTCACCGGACTCCTCCCCCCTTCCCTGCGTTAGTCCGGTGACGTCACCGGATCTCTGACGGGACTCCCGGAAGCCGGCGGGGAGGTGAGTGTTTTCATTAGCGATCAAAATAATTTTAATCGATCAAAAAGTTTAACGATTAATCGAGAAATTCATCTTTAGTTTCCACAGCCCTAATATATATTTATTATTATTACACAGCTGCCTGGGTGACTTTCATGTGTAATAATTCATCTTTTTGTATAAAACACTGACATTCACCCGCCTGGCATCCTCTGCCCTCCTCCGATTCATTCTCATGCACTCCTACACCTCCTACGTTGTCTTCTGTTCCTTGTGGAAGTGATTTGGTTTGTGTGATGAATGCGTGTTCTGATCCGTAAGCCCGGAACACAACGCCAAGCGTGTAGATGTGGCCGCTTCTCCGTTCCCTCCTCCTCCTCGTAGTGTTAGAAAGCAGTCATCCTTGTCCTCGTGTTCCCTTGTTCACAGGAGTGGGTGGGCGAGCGCTGCGTCCGCTCGCTGTGCGAGGACTCCATTGATCTCCAGGATCCGGTTCTCAGCAGCGCTCAGGCCCAGCGTCTGATGCAGTTGATCTGTTACCCTCACAGACTGAGCGATGCCGAGCAGGGAGACAACCCGCAGAGACAACGCATTAAACACATTTTGCAGGTCAGTGTTCCCGGACTGGAGTTCTCTTCACTCTCTGACCTTCCTTCTTATGACATGTTGCTCGGCATGGGGGCACTGGACAAAAGGTCCGCTGGTGTCCCCAGGATTTCCGAGGAAACGCTTGATGTGAAGATCTCGGTCAGGAGGGTCATGTTGTCGTTTGCCTTGCAGAGCCTGGATCAGTGGACGATGAGACAGTCTGCTTTGGAACTTCAGCTAATGATCAAACAGACAACCAGCAATGTAAGTACCTGTGACCCCACTGACACCATGATGGGACACTATTCCCCCCACTGAC
>NW_017309566.1:0-9924 GCF_000935625.1 Nanorana parkeri
AGTAGGAGGGGTTATATGGAGTAGTGGAAGGGGTCATGTAAGGAGAGAGAGAGATGTTCTGAATAACAGGGATGTTGCATAGTAATTGCTGCAATTTCTTATTATTTGCTCATCACTCCGGAAGCCATGCATGGTGGGCGCTTTAGCAGTTTCGGTGTCCTCGCCATTTCTCAGGCTCTATGTTGTATAAAGTAACAAATCTCAGGGATGTAAAACTACAAATGGAAGGAAACACATCCAAGCTCGCTGGACTACAATCTCAATACAAATGAGTAAATTAAACCTGAGATTGTAGTCCATCCCTGTGGGGGGCGGAGCTTGGAGCAGTGACTACTTTACAACACACACGGGGACCATGGGGAACAGACGTAGCCACCCCTCCAGAAGGAAGGACAGTGTCAGAGATGATTGGAGGATCTCCAGCCGAGTGATACACAAATCAGATACATTGTTGCTCGGAGTTCGGGGACTGGGTGAGGGAGTTTTAGGATTTCTCTCTGGAGTTTGTTGTCACTTTAAGATTTGGAAGAGTTCTCGGGAGTTGGTGGAGATTTCGGACCAGGTCAGTAAGTTATTCTTCTTCTTCCTGTTGGCCGTCAGTGGATCTGATACATTGTAACCTCCGGTGAAGAGATACTTTGTAACGTTTTGCATCGTCTCTATAGTCCGTTGCTTAGCAACACGGAGGAAGATACGTTTCCTTGTCTCTGCCCATCTTTGAGATTTGTTACTCCCGGGACGTCTACTCTGATGCTCCTGTGTGCCCTCTTCTGGACTGATTGGAGGATGAAGAAGTAATGTCAGCGGTACCAGCGCCGGGTTATGTGGAGGAAGTACACGGCGGTATACGGGTGTCCGCCTGATATGTTTATATTTTATTTATTTCAGGTATTTATAAAGCGCCGACAATTTACGCAGCACTTTACATAGTTGCACATTCACATCAGTCCCCGCCCCCGAGGAGCTTACCATCTAAGATCCCCATCTCACATGCGTACACAGAGGGCCGACTTCGAGAGGAGCCAACCTACCAGCATGTCTTTTGGAGTGTGGGAGGAAACCGGAGTGCCACGGCGTTAATGAATTCGACTCCCCAATTTACTATAATTAGGAGCTATGAGACTACAGGGAGACAAATGTCATGTCTCTTCATATTAAGTAGCCACGGCCACACACAAGTCTGCCGAGCACTCTGTACTGTGACTCCGCCCCCCCGCTCCGGGGATAATCGGAAGGATTTGTTCAGGTCATCTCTGATTTCTAATATTGAACCCGTCAGGCGATCTCTGGGGTAGCGTCGTGTGTGGGCGGCTTTGGGTCAGATCTGCGTCGCCCCCACAGCCCCCTGAGAGTGAAGCACGCACCCTGAGAAACAATGCTGAATATCCCCCTGTGTTGCGTTATTGTTACCTGCAGTCCGCAGTCTCGCCGTGTCCAACTTGTGTTGTGACACTCCCTATCACACAGCTGGTTGCGGTTCGGGGGAAGGAGGGAGGCGTCAGAACAAAGATGGACGCAGTCCTCGTGTCATAATGACTTCCTGGAGGGGATATCTGGGCTGTGATGTCACTGACACGCAGTCATCGGCTCGCTGATCTCACCTACGAGGAAGATACGTCGAGGTGTTCCTTACATCCGCCCACATTACCCTGATACGGCGTCTGGCCCGGCCACTGGGGGGTTAACTCCCATGTTGTGCTCTGCGGAAGGAAGGGCGGAGTTCGGGAAGTTTGGTCTGCGGCCAGTTTTCCAGCCACGGGAGGCCGAGTCACATAACAGCCAGATCAGCCCACAGTCTGCATTCAAGTTACAGCGAGACAAGAGAGGAGGAGGAGGGGAGAGCGTCCATCCATCCATCCGTCCATCCATCCATCCCTCTGTCCACCATCCATCTATCCATCCATCCATCCATCCATCTATCCATCCATCTATCCATCATCCATCATCCATCCATCTATCCATCCATCCATCCATCCATCTATCCATCCATCCATTTATCCATCCATCCATCCATCCATCTATCCATCCATCCATCCATCCTTCCATCATCCATCCATCCTTCCATCCATCATCCATCCATCCATCCATCCACCATCCATCATCCATCCATCCATCTATCCATCCATCCATCCATCCTTCCATCATCCATCCATCCTTCCATCCATCATCCATCCATCCATCCATCCACCATCCATCATCCATCCATCCATCTATCCATCCATCCATCCATCTATCCATCCACCATCCATCATCCATCCATCCATCCATCCATCCACCATCCATCCATCTATTCATCCGTCCATCCATCCATCCATCCATCTATCCATCCATCCATCCATCTATCCATCCATCCATCCATCCATCCATCATCCATCCATCCATCTATCCATCCACCATCCATCATCCATCATCCATCCTTCCATCTATCCATCATCCATCCATCCTTCCATCCGTCCATCCATCCACCATCCTTCCATCCATCCATCCTTCCATCCGTCCATCATCCAACCCTCTGTCCACCATCCATCCATCCATCCATCATCCATCCATCATCCATCCTTCCATCCATCCCTCTGTCCATCCATCCATCCATCCTTCCATCCATTCATCCGTCCATCCATCCCTCCGTCCACCATCCATCCCTCCGTCCACCATCCTTCCATCCATCCACCATCTATCCATCCATCCATCCACCATCCTTCCATCCATCCGTTCATCCATCCCTCTGTCCACCATCCATCCCTCCGTCCAGCATCCACCATCTATCCATCCACCATCCTTCCATCCATCCATCCATCCATCTATCCATCCATCCATCCATCATCCATCCATCCATCTATCCATCCACCATCCTTCCATCCATCCATCCTTCCATCTATCCATCCATCCATCCATCTATCCATCCACCATCCATCATCCATCCATCCAATCCATCCACCATCCATCCATCCATCCATCCATCCATCCACCATCCTTCCATCCATCCGTCCATCCATCCCTCCGTCCAGCATCCACCATCCTTCCATCCATCCTTCCTTCCATCCGTCTATCCATCCGTCTATCCATCCGAGTCTACACCCCTCAAGCTGCAATCTCAACAATCCGTCTGATACATCGAAATCCATATAAAATCATTGAATCCGGAAATCCTTCAGAATGTTCATATTATTGTTCACTTAGATACTTCTAATCGTCTTTATTGTCAGTTTCCTCTGCCGTCAGCTTGTTAAAGAGGACCTGTCAGTAACCTCACAAGTCTCTAGGAATCAATCCCTGACGTGTCCCCATATACAGCAACATGATCACTGTTCATAAAGATCCATCTGTTATCATTAGAGAGCTCCAGTCAGTGACTTTGCCGAGACTGGGATGATGGCATCAGTCTGCTGCAGGCACGAATAAGCATTTCCTCAGTCTCCCCTCCCCCAGGGATCAGTCTGCTGCAGGCAGGAGGAAGCATTTCCTCAGTCTCCCCTCCCCCAGGGATCAGTCTGCTGCAGGCAGGAGGAAGCATTTCCTCAGTCTCCCCTCGATGAAATGCTAATCCAATAATAATCTCAGTAACATTACACCCCCATCACCTGTTTTTTCAGTCTCTGCAATATTTCTGTGTCATGTGTTTTTGTATCCTACACTATATTGCCATTAGTATCGGGACGCCTTTACACGCACATGAACTTTAATGGCTCCCCAGTCTTAGTCCGTAGGGTTGAGTATTGGGTTGGCTCCGCCCTTTGCCGCTATAACAGCTCCGCCTCTTCTGGGAAGGCGCCCACAAGGTTTAGGAGTGTGTCTATGGGAATGTTGGACCATTTGTGAGGTCAGGTACTGATGTTGGGGGAGGGGCTCGCAGTCTCCGCCTCTAATTCATCCCAAAGGTGTTCTATGGGGTTGAGGTCAGGACTCGTTCCTCCGCCCCCCTCCCCCATCCGTGTCTTTATGGACCTTGCTTTGTGGACTGGTGCGCAGTCATGTTGGAACAGGAAGGGGCCGTCCCCAAACTCCTCCCACAAAGTTGGGAGCATGAAATTGTCCAAAATGTCTTGGTGTGCTGATGCCTTAAGAGTTCCCTTCACTGGAACTAAGGGGCGGAGCCCAAAACCGGAGAAACAACCCCCCCCCATAATCCCCCCTCCCCCAAACTTTACACTTGGCACAATGCAGTCAGGCAAGTACCGTTCTCCTGGCAACCGCCAAACCCAGACACGCCCATCGGATTGCCAGACAGAGAAGCGTGATTGGTCCCTCCAGAGAACACGCCTCCTCTTCTCTAGAGTCCAGTGGCGGTGTGCGTTACACCACGGCATCCCGCGCTTTGCATTGCACTTGGTGATGTGCGGCTTGGATGCGGCTGCTCGGCCATGGAAACCCGTTCCATGAAGCTCTCTACGCGCTGTTGTTGTGCCAATCTGACGGCCGCATGGAGTTTGGAGGTCTGTAGCTATTGGCTCTGCAGACAGTCGGCGACTTCTGCGCACTGTGCGCTTCAGCCTGCGCTGACCCCGCCCTGTCATGTGACGTGGCCGACCACTTTCTGGCTGAGTTGCTGTTGTTCCCGGTTGCTTCCACTTTGTTATAATCCCAGTAACAGGCGACCGCGGCGGAATATTTAGTAGCCGGGAAATGTCACGGAACACCTGAACCCAATGATTGGGAGGGGGAGGGCCCAATACTTTTGGCAATATAGTGTACATCTCAGTGCAGCTTCTCTTGGCCCAACCTCTGCAACACAATTCAGACATTATTAATATAAACAGCATTATAATTGTGTAAGAAGATTATTAATTGATGAGGAGAGTCTTCTTTAATGTAATGTAAATATATAATGATCTGTGTCTGTCTGAACAGAGCGGAATCTTTGGAACAACAACATCCCAGAGAGACATTATAAATAAAACACCACGAGGTGGAGACATATCCCATCTTCAGCTTATATATATATAAATGTAACCACTTCAACTCTCACTCATGGACATCTCCCGGGAACAGAACTATTATTCTGCATATCAATATGAGATTTATAACCGGCATCAACTTCCACATGACTTCAGATAGAAAACTGATACATAGATCGTGTTTTGTTAGGACGAGCAATGTTTCTTTTGGTAATGTTGTCCTGCAATAATTATTTAATTTGTATACAGTCCATAGACAAAAAATAAAACAGTTAAAAGATGATTTTTGTTCCCTTTTCATTATACAGAAGATCACACCAAAAAAAGGAAAATAATAGCTAAGTGGAAAGAGGGAAGACATTGTGAAATATGACATACTAAGACTAAAGGTCAAATCGAGGTTATCTAGGAATATATTCTTCACTTGAGTCCGGACGCTGAACTGCCATCATCTGTAGACCGAAGCTCATTCCTTTCATCTGCAGGTGAATGACTAACAAATATAACACGAACAATGTTTATAAACAATGTTACTTTGTATCTCTCTATCTCCCTCTGATCAATGTTTATATACAATGTTACTTTGTATCTCTCTATCTCCCTCTGATCAATGTTTATAAACAATGTTACTTTGTATCTCTCTATCTCCCCTCTGATCAATGTTTATATACAATGTTACTTTGTATCTCTCTATCTCCCTCTGATCAATGTTACTTTGTATCTCTCTATCTCCCCTCTGATCAATGTTTATATACAATGTTACTTTGTTTCTCTCTATCTACTGTTTGAGGAAGGGATATCGGGGTCTGCTGGGGAGGACTTTTTGCAATCTGGAGGCCCTCATGTGAATGAGTATGGGGTGCATAGAACCCCTTGTTACCCATAACAAAAGAAATCTAAATACTATGGGGGTTATTCACTATGGAGCCAAAGGATACAGTCGTAGCTTCGGCCGCCTTTGCCCTTCTGTTCATTCGAACCGAAGGACTGCTGTACGGGCTATTCATAATAGCCCGTACAGCAGCCAAAGGCAGCTGACCGGCTCATCTGAGGCTAAGGCACATGCTTCAGCTCGACTGAGCCGAAGTGACAACTGAAGCTGACTGGACTCCACACAAAAGACAGCTGGGCAGAGCCAGCCGTGATCTCACAGCTGGCTCCGCCCAGTTGTAATAACAGATCAGCGTCCCCAAATGACCTGGGGGCGCTAATCTGTCATTAAACAATAACAACTGGGCGGAGCCGGCCACTCCGCCCAGTTGTTATTCATTGGTCGGGACCTGCTAGAAGACTCTGGCAGGTGCCGGCCAATAGGAAACAGTTGGACGGAGCTAGCTGTCACTGCTAGCTCCGCCTAATTGTTTTTCTTTTGCCGGCATCTTTGCTGGCATTTTTATTATTATTATTATTTATTTTTTCTGTTTTTTATACTATTTAATTTTTTTTAATACTTCTATTTTTTTACATTTTTAAAATAATATTTTACAAATTTTTTTTGCTTTTCTTAAAATTAATTTTACTCTTTTTCTATTCTGCTCGTTACCTCGGAGGTCCCGAGCAGAATAGCCGAGCTGCTATTCACTTACTGCTTTTCGGCCCCTATGAGAATATATGAGAATAGGGGTGAACGGCAGCCAGCGAGCTGCCGGAGCTTCTGCTCAGCCGATCCAGATATTGGATCGACTGAGTTGAACTCCTTCTGCACTTCGGCTCAGCTGAAATCGGCCGTACAAGCCAGAAGTGAATAGCCGAACGTTTCTGTTCACTTCGGCTGGGTTAGTGTAACACTATATAGTCCTTTTCAGGTAATTGGGTCACAATTGCAGAGCATAAACGCACAAGGGGGATAACGTAGGATGTAAGCCTATTACGTCTTAGGCTGATATTTCACAAACAGTAATCATAGACAGCCCAAGAAAGCAGGCCTGCTTAACCCCTTAATCCAGATCGATTCCACAAATAGTATTCAAGAGGTTAATTCACTTCAAGAGCATAAGGATCATTATATGGCCGTCTTTATGGATACAGATTATTAATGAGTACTTGCGTTTGTGTTGAGTAGCCTTTAGTGAGAGATCCAACATAAAGTACTGCTCCCGTAGGAGTTATAGTATGCATGAGTGAGGGTAGGAGAGAGCCATGCAGCTGAGACAGTTTAGTGCAGCACAGGGAGTAGATCCAGGAAGTGTAAAGGTGGCCATACACTGTACAACCATCGCAAGACCTTAGTCTTGCGATGGTTGTAAAGTGATTAAAAAAACGTACGATCTGCCCATCTTGGACAGGCAGATCGTACTTGCAATCATCGCAAGCCCCGCCCCCCTGAGGGGCGGGCTTCCGATGATCGCAATGCTGAACGGGCAATGTGCGCGTGCGCACACCGGCCCGTTCGGCATTTGTTTCCCGAGCACCGTTCTAACCAGCCGAGAATCGTACGATTTTCGGCTGGTTTTCTAGCGTGCTCCTGAGACAAAAGACGTGCGACCGCACAGTAGAAACGGTTGCACGCCTTCCATACACTGCACGATTATCGTACGATCGCGGGATTTCCCGCCATTCTCGTACGAGAATCGTGCAGTGTATGGGCACCTTAACACTGGTTTGAAGAGTCTCCTTAACCCCTCAGAGATCCTAATTAGTGATGGATTGGGGTGTGTTCGCAGCCCCACGTGCCGAGCCCACTAGGAAGCTGACAGCGCGCAGCGCCAATCACAGGTACTGAGACATGTTCCCGGTCCGCAGCTGCAGAGATCGGGAAATGTCTCAGTGCCTGTGATTGGCGCTGCCGGCTTCGCGGCGGGCCCGGCACGTGGAGCAGCGAACACGCCCGAGCCCATCCTTACTCCTGCAGGGTCTGTGGTGGGCTCTGTGGGGTCTCAGGTGGGCTGTGAAGGATCTCTGACCGGTCTGCAGCGGTAGAGATCAGGAAATATCTCAGTGTCTGTGATTGGCGTTGCGCGCTGTCAGCTGTTCCCGGTCCGCAGCAGTAGAGATCGGGAAATGTCTCAGTGCCTGTGATTGGCGCTGCGCGCTGTCAGCTGTTCCTGGTCCGCAGCGGTAGAGATCAGGAAATATCTCAGTGTCTGTGATTGGCGTTGCGCGCTGTCAGCTGTTCCTGGTCCGCAGCGGTAGAGATCAGGAAATATCTCAGTGTCTGTGATTGGCGTTGCGCGCTGTCAGCTGTTCCTGGTCCGCAGCGGTAGAGATCAGGAAATATCTCAGTGTCTGTGATTGGCGTTGCGCGCTGTCAGCTGTTCCTGGTCCGCAGCGGTAGAGATCAGGAAATATCTCAGTGTCTGTGATTGGCGTTGCGCGCTGTCAGCTGTTCCTGGTCCGCAGCGGTAGAGATCAGGAAATATCTCAGTGTCTGTGATTGGCGTTGCGCGCTGTCAGCTGTTCCTGGTCCGCAGCGGTAGAGATCAGGAAATATCTCAGTGTCTGTGATTGGCGTTGCGCGCTGTCAGCTGTTCCTGGTCCGCAGCGGTAGAGATCAGGAAATATCTCAGTGTCTGTGATTGGCGTTGCGCGCTGTCAGCTGTTCCTGGTCCGCAGCGGTAGAGATCAGGAAATATCTCAGTGTCTGTGATTGGCGTTGCGCGCTGTCAGCTGTTCCTGGTCCGCAGCGGTAGAGATCAGGAAATATCTCAGTGTCTGTGATTGGCGTTGCGCGCTGTCAGCTGTTCCTGGTCCGCAGCGGTAGAGATCAGGAAATATCTCAGTGTCTGTGATTGGCGTTGCGCGCTGTCAGCTGTTCCTGGTCCGCAGCGGTAGAGATCAGGAAATATCTCAGTGTCTGTGATTGGCGTTGCGCGCTGTCAGCTGTTCCTGGTCCGCAGCGGTAGAGATCAGGAAATATCTCAGTGTCTGTGATTGGCGTTGCGCGCTGTCAGCTGTTCCTGGTCCGCAGCGGTAGAGATCAGGAAATATCTCAGTGTCTGTGATTGGCGTTGCGCGCTGTCAGCTGTTCCTGGTCCGCAGCGGTAGAGATCAGGAAATGTCTCAGTGCCTGTGATTGGCGCTGCGCGCTGTCAGCTGTTCCTGGTCCGCAGCAGTAGAGATCAGGAAATTTCTCAGTGCCTGTGATTGGCGCTGCGCGCTGTCAGCTGTTCCTGGTCCGCAGCGGTAGAGATCAGGAAATGTCTCAGTGCCTGTGATTGGCGCTGCGCGCTGTCAGCTGTTCCCGGTCCGCAGCAGTAGAGATCAGGAAATGTCTCAGTGTCTGTGATTGGCGCTGCGAACACGCCCGAGCTCATCACTAATCCTAATCGGCAGCAAACAGAAGGAGTTGTTCTCCCCCCAAGCTTCTCACTACACCGTGTGGGGATTAGGAGGAGCGTGTGACCCGCAAGACAGGAGCCAGCGTTGCCCGGCATCAGCTTCATTGCTTTGACGCCAAGCAATTTAATTACCTGGCGGTGTGACGTCACTGGAGGGTAGGCGGAGCTACCCCCACATGCCGAGAGGCCGACGAGCTGCTAGAGGCAGCTGCATTACAGGTAGTCACTCCGGTGGGCCTTCGGCAGCTTTGTGCATAACCGTGGAAATAAAAAACAGACACCATAGAAGTATAAACAATGAAGAGGGAATTTGCACTTTTCCACCACAAGAGGACATTGAACCCTCTGAGACGATGCTGGAGTTTCATAGAAAGCTTTATATGATACAATGTTTCCGTAGATCAGGGGTGCCCACAATTTTTGTGTTTTAAGATCTACTTTTCAAATGACGAGCTACATGAGATCGACCAACGGAAAAAAAAAACTCCCTCACTCTCTCTCTTGGCTGTCTCCCCCCTGCTGTCCTGGCTTTTTCTCCTTGCTCATCCTCCTGGCTGTCTCTCTTCCCTCCCCTGGCTGTCTCTCCTCTCTCTTTTTCCTGGCTGTCTCTCCACTCTCTCTTTCCTGGCTGTCTCTCCTCTCTCTCTTTCCTGGCTGTCTCTCCACTCTCTCTTTCCTGGCTGTCTCTCCTCACTCTCTCTCCTGGCTGTCTCTCCTCTCTCTCTCTCCTGGCTGTCTCTCCTCTCTCTCTC
>NW_017309566.1:10199-11319 GCF_000935625.1 Nanorana parkeri
GGAAATGTCTCAGTGCCTGTGATTGGCGCTGCGCGCTGTCAGCTGTTCCCGGTCTGCAGCGGTAGAGATCGGGAAATGTCTCAGTGCCTGTGATTGGCGCTGCGCGCTGTCAGCTGTTCCCGGTCTGCAGCGGTAGAGATCAGGAAATGTCTCAGTGCCTGTGATTGGCGCTGCGCGCTGTCAGCTGTTCCCGGTCTGCAGCGGTAGAGATCAGGAAATGTCTCAGTGCCTGTGATTGGCGCTGCGCGCTGTCAGCTGTTCCTGGTCCGCAGCGGTAGAGATCAGGAAATGTCTCAGTGCCTGTGATTGGCGCTGCGCGCTGTCAGCTGTTCCCGGTCCGCAGCAGTAGAGATCAGGAAATGTCTCAGTGTCTGTGATTGGCGCTGCGAACACGCCCGAGCTCATCACTAATCCTAATCGGCAGCAAACAGAAGGAGTTGTTCTCCCCCCAAGCTTCTCACTACACCGTGTGGGGATTAGGAGGAGCGTGTGACCCGCAAGACAGGAGCCAGCGTTGCCCGGCATCAGCTTCATTGCTTTGACGCCAAGCAATTTAATTACCTGGCGGTGTGACGTCACTGGAGGGTAGGCGGAGCTACCCCCACATGCCGAGAGGCCGACGAGCTGCTAGAGGCAGCTGCATTACAGGTAGTCACTCCGGTGGGCCTTCGGCAGCTTTGTGCATAACCGTGGAAATAAAAAACAGACACCATAGAAGTATAAACAATGAAGAGGGAATTTGCACTTTTCCACCACAAGAGGACATTGAACCCTCTGAGACGATGCTGGAGTTTCATAGAAAGCTTTATATGATACAATGTTTCCGTAGATCAGGGGTGCCCACAATTTTTGTGTTTTAAGATCTACTTTTCAAATGACGAGCTACATGAGATCGACCAACGGAAAAAAAAAACTCCCTCACTCTCTCTCTTGGCTGTCTCCCCCCTGCTGTCCTGGCTTTTTCTCCTTGCTCATCCTCCTGGCTGTCTCTCTTCCCTCCCCTGGCTGTCTCTCCTCTCTCTTTTTCCTGGTTGTCTCTCCACTCTCTCTTTCCTGGCTGTCTCTCCTCTCTCTCTTTCCTGGCTGTCTCTCCATGCTCTCTCTCCTGGCTGTCTCTCCT
>NW_017309566.1:11456-15194 GCF_000935625.1 Nanorana parkeri
TCCTCTCTCTCTCTCCTGGCTGTCCCTCCTCTCTCTCTCTCCTGGCTGTCTCTCCTCTCTCTCTCCTGGATGTCCCTCCTCTCTCTCTCTCCTGGATGTCCCTCTTCTCTCTCTCTCTCCTGGCTGTCCCTCCTCTCTCTCTCTCCTGGCTATCTCTCCTCTCTCTCTCTCCTGGCTGTCCCTCCTCTCTCTCTCTCTCTCCTGGCTGTCTCTCCTCACTCACCCTCCTGGCTGTCCCTCCTCTCTCTCTCTCTTGGCTGTCCCTCCTCTCTCTCTCTCTCCTGGCTGTCTCTCCTCTCTCTCTCTCTATCTTTCTCTCCTGGCTGTCTCTCCTCTATCTCTCTCCTGGCTGTCCCTCACACAGCGAGGGGCCGCCCTTCCCCCCCTTCCTGATCTCCCAGCATCAGCTCTGAGAGCTCCTCATAGATCACCATCTACCTTATGGGCCCCCCTGCCGTAGAGTTTCTCATTGTGAAGTGGCATCAGCACTACAAATACACAATCTGTATGAAGACGTGACGATACAATACAATGTATTTCTGGGAAGTTTTACTGAGAAAGACAAAAAAAAATACTAATCTGTGCAATTGATTCTGTTACCTGGAAACAGCGGTGTATTTAACATTGGTGCTGCCCTAGGCAATGCAGAGCCTCGCGGCAGATACGCCCCTGCCTGGAAACACTATTAGTGAAGCTTCTCCTGTGTTTGTTTTAATAGAAAATGTAAATCACAATATTGTTCTTTGATGTTTATTACTTCATTATTTTTTTTTAGTTAGTAAGTTATTATTGCTATTCAAATCTATGCAGATGACATTTCCTATTATATGATTGGCTGAGCCAATCAGTGAGGTAGTACAATCCTCGAGTCTATGATTGGCTGAGCCAATCAGTGAGGTAGTACAATCCTCGAGTCTATGATTGGCTGAGCCAATCAGTGAGGTAGTACAATCCTCGAGTCTATGATTGGCTGAGCCAATCAGTGAGGTAGTAAAATCCTCGAGTCTATGATTGGCTGAGCCAATCAGTGAGGTAGTACAATCCTCGAGTCTATGATTGGCTGAGCCAATCAACTTCATTATTTTTTTTTAGTTAGTAAGTTATTATTGCTATTCAAATCTATGCAGATGACATTTCCTATTATATGATTGGCTGAGCCAATCAGTGAGGTAGTACAATCCTCGAGTCTATGATTGGCTGAGCCAATCAGTGAGGTAGTACAATCCTCGAGTCTATGATTGGCTGAACCAATCAGTGAGGTAGTACAATCCTCGAGTCTCTATGTACGACGTACATATTGAACCTGAGAAGGTTTCACTTCCATCGCTGTTGAGTAAGAAAGTTGCCTCTGTATTTCATACTAGACATGTGCGATTCGTTCCGTTCCGAATCGAAATTCGGACGAATTTTCGGGAATTCGGACATTCGGATGTATCCGAATTCCGAATGACAGACATAACGAATGCAAACGAATCCGAATTTCCTTTTCCGAAATCCGGTAGCGGTAGTTCGTTCGAAAGTTCGTTTCGTTTTCTGTTCTTATTCGTTTCTTATTCGTTTTGTATTCGTTTCGTTCGTGACATTTGAGGGGGGAAAATATTTTTCTCCTTCTCTAATGTCACTTTGCTGCAAACGAACGAAACGAATAAGAAACTAAAACGAAACGAACGTTCGTACTAATGCTACCGAATTTCGTCCCAATCCGAATTCCGAATCCGAATTGACTTTCACACCCGAATCCCGAAAAACGAAATAACACAAATCCGAATTTAAAACGAAACTAAACGAAACGAATTTTTTGGCAGTGCACATGTCTTCACATGTCACATGTCTACTTCATACTATGGAGTCATTGTTTTCCTGATGAAGAAACTTAACTGGTTCTGAAACGGGTTGTAACTTTCCTCAGTGGTTCTGCTTTCTGACATGCCTTCCTCCTCACCGCACTTGTAAAGATTATCGGTTATCGGAGTTGTCGTATCCTTTCTTTCAGCTCCAACCAGACTGGCCAATCTCCTCTGACCTCTCTTATCTATAAGACGTTTCCTTCCGCACAACTGCCGCTCACCGGATGTTTTTTTTTTGTCTTTCGTACCATTCTGAGTAAAGTCTACAGAACGTTGTGCGTGAAAGTCCCAGAAGATCAGCAGTTACAGAAATGCTCAGACCAGCCCATGTGGTACCAACAGTGCGAGGACTGCTGCGTCCCTGGAGCGTTCACACCCACGGAGATCACATTTCTGCGTATTAATGTGAACATAAAATGAAGCTCCTGACCTGTATGTAGTCCCCGCCCCCGAGGAGCTTACAATCTAAGGTCCCTGTCTCACATACATACAGGAGCCGATTAACCTTCCAGCATGTCTTTGGAGTGTGGGAGGAAACCGGAGTTTCCCGGAGGAAGCCCACACAGGCACAGGGGAGGACATGCAAACTCCTCACAAATGGCGTCCTGACTGGGATTTGAACCTGGGACCCCCAGTGCTGCAAGGCTTTGGACTATTATGGAGTCATTCAAGAGTATTATAGTCACAGGACGGGTATTTTTTCTTTAAATAATATTTATTAAATTCACATTTTGAGGAATCCATAAAAATACAAAGCAGATATAAAGAACAGATAAAACTTTCAAACACAAATGTTTGTCCGCGGTCCGGATGTGCGAGGTCTGTGAAGGTTCATTCCTCCGGGTCACATGGTATATCTGTACAAAACACATCAAGGCAACTGGACTCGCTGTATTTTTCTAGAAGAACGTTTCGCTGGTCATCCGACCAGCTGCCTCAGTTCAGAAGTGAAATGATAAAAGCTGGTCGGGTGACACGCTAAACGTCTTCAAGGAAAATACAGCCGATTTATTTCACAGATACCGATGCGTGATGTCACGGGTCAGCTGCTGCTGCTGGGTCGGTCCGCGATGTCTCTTTTCTGGTCATAAATGAGAGCGTCCTGTGGGGGAGATGATAAGGAAATGATCAGGATTCCGTTTCTTATATCGTCAACCAAAAGAAAACGGCAGGAAAGTTCAGAGCAATGCTAACAGGTCACGTACCTACAGGAGGATTATAAATGCAAGAGGTACGTCTTTCGCTTTTAGGACGCATCTCTTACGTCCTGCTCCTTTCCCCCACGAGTGCCGCTCCCTCCCCCGCCACCGCCGGCAGTCACAGTGACAGCCAGGAACGGCTTTGTAGGGTCGAAAATCGAGAGCCGCCCCAGTGTATAATGACACCTGCAGATGGTCTGTAAGTGTCACTGAGTAACTACAATGATTCACTGAGAGCCCCGAGACTGTTCACACAGCTAATTGTTCCTTCCAATGATCCAATCATGTGCAGATTAGATATGTAACCAGGGATTGTCTTTTCACAGGATTGGATAGTTGAAGTGAATCTTTAAATAATTCCTTGTGTGAACATTCTTAAAGGAGAACTACGGGGGCGGGGCTTTCCCCCATAGTTCTCCTCAGGGACACAAACTAGCGTCCTCCCGTCACCCTAGGCTCAGTATATAGGGAGCTACAGCTCGCGGTATACCGAGACCGCCGCAGCCGGAGCGGATCCCGACAATTATGTCTGGATCCGCCCAGCTGCGTGAGTGACAGCTGGCTCCTCCTATCTAGAGCTGTACCCGCCCCCTCCCCCGTCGGTTCAGCCAGTCAGCGCTGAAGGATCGGAGCGGGGAGGGGGAATCCAGCCCCTCCCCTGTCACGGCAGAGAGCCGTGAAAGGATCGAGAG
>NW_017309566.1:15516-21865 GCF_000935625.1 Nanorana parkeri
AGCTGTTGGTAGTCATTATTGCTGGGATTTATAGTCCGCTATAGCTGATGGTATTCTGCATTGTTGTGTAATGTATTGCTTGGAATTGTAGTTCTCTATAGCCAATGCCATTCTGCAATGCTGTACAATGTATTTCTGAGTTAGTGGCAGAACTACCCGGGTCGCAGCAGTCATGCACGCGCACAACCCTGGCGAGGCATCCCTCCACTACCAGTGTGCTTTAAATTTCCTAAACTGATAGATACATTCCCACTACTGTTACATGGATGGCAAAAGTGGCAGACAGGGGCGGGGGGGAGGCGAGGGGGGGGGGGGGGGGGGGGGGGGGGGGGGAAATCACTGCAGGGAGCCGTGAGTGACAGTCACCACTCTCTGCAGGGGCAGGATCGAGAAGTGAGCGAGCGCCGGTATGTGTTCTCTCACCTCCCGATGTACTGAGCCGACCTGCGACAGTCTCAAGAACTATGAGTGATTTTCCCTCCCCTCATAGTTCTCCTTTAACTCCTTTAGTAAATCATCAACTTTATTGCATCACTCGTATGTAGGTCGAGGTGTGCGACATGTGTCCTGCTTTATGACATCAGTTAAAGAAAACAACCAAAAATATATATAAATAAATAATACAATATTTCTAAATATAAATCATTCTTTCTGCTGTGTTTTCATTTCTATTTTTTTTTTTTTACCATTAATATTTATCTTTCTTTTGTTTTCCTTCCTTTTTGTTATTGTTTTATTCTGTGTAACATAAAACGAAAATGCCGCCTATGGGGGCGCGTCATCGTGCAGGATGGGCCCACGGTACTCCGAGACTGAGCGGTGCTCACGTGTCACTACGTGAGCGCTGATTTATCCAGGAAGACTACCCCTCCCCCCATCATGACCACCACCACCTTTAGAGGAAGAAGAGGAAGGGGCCACGATATCACTGGACATGCTAGAGGACTATATTTGGGGTTGGGGGGTCCGCAATTATTGAATAATATATCACAATTGGTGCACTGCTGGAAAAACTCCACAATGCTCAGTCATTCAGTTTAGAATAGTATAAACAGTTAAATATTCATCGGGCTCAGAGGGTTCAGTCTGGACTCATTGCTTTACCTATTTCCATACACTTCATGGCATGCGTTCCATTCCATGGGAGCATGACATGCAGCAACGCCTGGTACAGGGGCCAAATGCCAGCATATGCCACGTAGGACGCCTTGTGAAGTTCACACCTTGAAATTTGCGTTTGCCATAATATTGGACGCCCGCTGCGAGTCCGCGAGCCCCACAGGCTCAGGGGAATTATACAATACATCTCTGAGCTCTGACATTATATATGGAAGGCCCCAAGAAACACAAAGAGGCTCCAGGAGAGGATGTTCTTTCTTTCCACAGTTCTGCGTTATGGAGAGACCAAGATACACTCTGAGACCTCAAGTCCAGGCTTAGAACCGCACCCCTGCTTGCCTTCCTATACATCAGGTATAGAACGCATAACATTTTCCTGAATTCTCATTGTGAGCTCATAGCCTTCTTCTTGTCAGTAGCACAAAGTCTTATTGTCTCTGCCAGGTGCTGTTAGCCATCTTCCAGCAGGCTGTGATTAAACTGGCCAATCGCTGGGAAGTGGGTCTGGGGACTTGTGCTAGGGAGGTTTTAATGTGGCATACCTTCTGACACGTGCTCTTCCCTCCTGAGCTGAAGCCCTGAGAGAATGGTTCAGTTGGGTTTCTCGCTCTTGAGTTGGAAGTCATTAGAAGAATCTCCCCTCCTGGAAGATCTCAGGATGTTGCTGCCTGCTGGAAGTTGCCCTGCCTGGCCTTGAGGAAGCAACTGGCGCTGGAGAGAGGTGGTGAGTGATTGTCTGGGTTAGAAGACCACACATTAACCTTCTCAGCTCTTCTGCCTTGGAACACAAGGACTAAGATACCACTAGAACCTTAAAGTATACCGCGAGCTACAGCTCCCTATATACTGAGCTTAGGGTAACGGGAGGACGCTAGTTTGTGTCCTCCCGTTACCCTAAGGAGAACTATGGGGGAAAAACACTGACCTCATAGTTCTCCTTTAATCTCCAAGGATCCAGATCCTGTGTGTAGTATCCAATGAGAGCAGGAAGATAGAGAGTCTAGAAGACGTGCAGGACACCAGAGACTGGATACTGTATAGAAAACGATCAGGTATTCTGTGCTCCTTCCACTCTCCTTTCCTTCCTCTATGCATTATTCCAATGACCCTGCTATAGTTCACCTTGAAGGGCCTGGAACCCTTTACTATCCTCCTGGTACCTAACTGCTACATCAGTGTGCTTCATATATTCACAATGAGGCCTATGGATAGATGAAGGAGAAAACATGATTGAATTTAGGCCTCATCCCATCATACATGTGTACACACCACTCCATTTTTCCTGTGACCTTATCCCTATACCCAATCCCACACTCTAAACATAAACCGTAACCTTCAGTTGCTGCCGCACACACTTGCCCTGAGCCCCAAATATAATCAGCACTGGGAGCTCTCAGTCTTATCTCCAGCAGTCGGTGACATTAGGAGAAGAATGGAGATGTCCTCACCAAGTAGAAGCAGGAGGCCAGTAGCATGGCTTTCATCGTCACCTCCATGTCCTTTGGAAATGTGATTGTATACCGGTTCCCCTCGTTCCTTATCATCCCCACCACATGCTGCTCGTCTCGAGATTTCACCTGCCGAGTACAAGCACAGACACTTCAGAGACAGAAACCTCGGTACATATAGAATAAACATTGAACTTTCCCATCTCTTCTGGTGGTCTCTCTGCAGAGGTCACACATGCCCCCTGCTGAGGCTGACCTAAAGTTCTACAATCAGCAGAGCTCATGCTCCCTGAGGATTGGAGAGCTTTAGCTCTGACTCAGCAGGGATAGGGAGGGGGAGGGGTGGGGGGTGTCTGACCATTTCAGAGAGACCGCTGCTTCCACACACAGAGCAAAGGTTCTCTTCTGCAGCATGCTGTGGCGGCTTTCTACAGAAAACACACTTTGCTCACATTTTGTTTTCATGCACCTGGAATGTATTTATCTAATTACAACTGAAAGGAAATGTTATTGATGTATAGAAGCTGCTCCTCCTGTGCTAGGCTAGCAACACTCAATGGGGAGCAGACCCCACAATCCCCCAGTGTAGGGGCAATCTCTAACATATTGGCCATCCTGGAAGAATGATCAGGGTGATGGTGTAGGCCGTGGGCTCTACGTGATCAGTTATATTTGCTTTACAGCTCTGGTTTCCCGGGTTCCATTTCCATGAGATTCCCTTTCTGCGTGACATTTGCATGTCCTTCCCGTGTTTGGGTGGTTTTCCTCACAACCCAAAAAAACACAGGTAGGGTAACTGGACTCTCACAGCCTCAGAGTGTGTATGAGTGTGCAGGGAAGATTAGATTGCAACCTTCCTCCGGGACTGATGTGACCGGTTCTATGTACTGGAACTAGGGATGCACCGATACCAGTGCTGATACCAGTGCTGATACCAGTGCCGATACTTGACATTTTCATGCTACCAGGGTTGCAGCAGTTGCAGCTGGGACCGGGCTCTGGCGCTCCACCACTGTCCTGAGATCATTAGTCTGTATTGTTTTAGAAAAACTGTCACATGACACTAAACAAAAATGTATCAGTACTTGTATCTGTGAGTACTTGGAATGTATCAGTACTTGTATCTGTGAGTACTTGGAATGTATCAGTACTTGTATCTGTGAGTACTTGGAATGTATCAGTACTTGTATCTGTGAGGACTTGGAGAGGTATCAGTACTTGTATCTGTGAGTACTTGGAGTGTATCAGTACTTGTATCTGTGAGGACTTGGAATGTATCAGTACTTGTATCTGTGAGGACTTGGACCAGTATCAGTACTTGTATCTGTGAGGACTTGGAATGTATCAGAACTGGTATCGGTGCATCACTTATATATATCTATAAAAACATAATGATACATTATAACAGAGATGTAGAAATCCCGGGAGCTCCGGGTGCTCCTTACACATGACAGCCGCCTCCTAACTTTTGAGTTCTTCTCTAGTCTTGGGGCTCAAAAAGTATCTGTACTGGTACCGAATACGGTCCTTGGTGTCTGAACATCCCTAACTGCAACCATAAACCGACTCAGATTTGTACCTCAAAAGTGACGCTCCCGAAGATGCTGATCTTGAGGCTGGGACCCAGGATTAGGAGAAGGACCTCGTTCGAGGGGCTCATGATGGACAAGTGGGTGATGAAGGCATTGGAGGGGAAAGCGACGGATCCGATGAGCCCGGCGGTAGAGAGAGTCACGTGTGCCTAGAACAGAGACAACACGACGGTCACTTCTCACAAACCTCTCTCTTCCACGAGGTCGTCTTTCATCCAACTCCCGGAGTTTTACCCAAATTTGTTAAATTATACTTATTTTCACTTTCATGACCTCGTTTGGTGTATGTTAAATAATAAGAAACTATAACAGTAAAATGCAAGAAAATCTTAGAGTTAGGGTCTAGAAATCATTGACTTCGACACAATTTGGAACCTGAGCTTGTTACATTTTTTGTTGCTTCACACAATTCAGGTTGACCCAAATTTTGTTGGATTCACTCAGCACTACCCAACTGACCTGTCAATGGAAAACATTGGTTCCTCCTCTATTGCCGGTTCTTTGGTCAAGTGGCACCAACAGCGGCAGTAAGAATTGCTCCTATCCTCCCCTTCTGCATTCACAAAGACAAGAACCTCCTGCTATGCAGAACATTGAAGTTCAGGGTTCCTCCAGAGGTCCGAATCACGCATGCTCTGGCGTCTATGAACAGTACCCAGACAGCGAGCAATTGAGCTGCAAGTTATAAAATGACTCGCTAAACTATTGCAGACTTGCCGAGCTTCACAATTCTGTTGCACAATTACAGTAAGTCTCCAGACCGGCGAGCTTGCAGAGCTCTTGCTAAGACCTGCGGGACTCTCGCTGTAGACTTGCCGAGCAAATTTGCTACAAATATAAAAAGTGTCGCCTAGAACTTGCGCTGCGAGTGTTCTGCGAGTCTACAACCTGCCAGGAACGTGCGCAGCAAGTTAACAAAATTACAATTTCCCCCTGACACACGTTTGTGGCAAGTTATCCTCGCTATCTGGGTACCGGGGGCCCCTACTGTTCGGCCCTATTGAGCTGCATTGAATTTTGCGGAATAATGAAAAGTCTGCATGACTCAGCTAAGGTCACATGACCGACTACAAGCATGGAACAATCTCTACACAGGAAGAACATTACACTTGTGTTTTCCCAAATTGCGCAATAGGAGGGGGCGGGGCTTTGTGGCGTTGCACAGGACAGAACATGCAGAATTGTTCCACAAGTGACGTCACCTGATGATGGGAGAGTCTGATATCTGGTAACGTTGTCACAGATCCCCCGCCCCCTGCAGTGAGTGCACACATCGACCCATGGCCGCTGCTCCTGGAAGGGTGAGTCTGAGCGGGGGAAGGGGGGGGGGTGTCTTACATCATGTCATTAGACGTGGATTATAATGGGGAATATTACACTGTAATGTTCCCTATTATAATCTATTTCTCTGATTAAATGATTACAGGTAGGCATGTGATCTATCAAAGTTTGAGACTACGTTAGAATGTGTGACCAGTGACGCGGTCACACATTTTAACGTAATCTCGCCCAGTTTTTAGGTGAAGCATTCCAACGCTTTCATTTTTTGGTGTAACTGTATTTTATTTTGAAGGCATTTTTAAATGCAATTAAATTAAAATTATTAAATCAAAACAATCTAAAATATAAACAATCAACGTCCCCCCCTCAGCGGGCCGCGGTAAAATGATCAAACGTTGACCCGTCCGCGGCGATAAAAAGGTTGGGGAGCACTGCCATAGAGGACATTGAATTCAGCAATCCCCCGATGGAAGGAAAGTCTCCCGGATAATAAATGTATCAATAACAAGGAAACACTGGCAACAGAGACGGAGATCCCGGGGAGAGACAACTCCAGGAAGATTTCTATATAATAAATAGAGGATCAGAACTGGACTGTTGTTACATATGATATTCTCCGTGTGGCCGGGTGCTCCTATTTCCTTTCCACCTTCCTTCCTTCCTTCCTTCCTTCCTGTGTTTGTCTATTCAGTAAGTGTCTCAGTTAGATGTATACATGGGACATGGGTCTCTGTGCAATGCAGGGCAGATCATGGCTGGCGGGAGGGGCCGGCAGAGTGCTGTACAGTGGCGTAACAATCGCCATAGCGACCCAGGCGGCCACTTTGTGGGTCCCGGGACACGGGGGGGGACCGGCTAGGGCATCCCCCCTGATGCTGTGCGGGGTGCCCGGGAGGCGCTATGGCATAT
>NW_017309566.1:22188-31197 GCF_000935625.1 Nanorana parkeri
TGGGAATGCGCCGCTGTTCAGATCACCGACAACCTGTTCCTCCTCGCAGCCGACTGCTGAGTCAGCGACAGCCAGCAGCGGAGGAGGAGGTGGCTGGGCCTGACGTCGGCAGCAGAGGAGGAGGCGGGGCCCAGGGATGGAAGAGGAGGTGGGGGCCTGGCGACGGAAGAGGAGGCAGGTAAGAGGTGTGCAGGGGTGTGACCAGCCCACCTGAGACCCTGCAGAGCCCACCATAGAGAGTTTATGGTGGGCTCTGCAGGATCACCCTCAGGTGGGCTGTGTGGGATCTCAGAGGGGCTCTGCAAGGGGGGGGAACTAGAAATCACGGGGGCCCCATACAAAATTTTGCTATGGGGCCCTGTGATTTCTAGCTACGACCCTGGTGCTGTACATAGTTTCCTGAAAGCATCCCAGCACCCTGCTTCAGTTCTTCTCTCCAGGGCCCTCAGCCCTGCTGCAAACAGTGGGCGGGCTCTTGGGAGGATTTATGCAAATATCAAAATGCCTTAATGGGTGGGTGTCAGTCTGGAGGAGTGGGCGTTCCTAGGCAGGCTGTATTTGCATACACATGTCATGCTGAGCCTCCATGAATGAAAGGGGCGGGGTCAGGGACAGTCAGGCTGGGGAGGAGAGGTCTAGACGACGCTCGACGTCCTCCAGCCAGGACATGAGGTGGGCTCCATCTGGTGTTCTAATGCACATACCGTGTTTCCCCGAAAGTAAGACCTAGTGCTATCATCAGGGATTTCTGTAATATAAGACCTACCCCGAAAATAAGACCTAGTTCGGTGGTAGGTCTTATATTACAGAGATCCGCTAGGTCTTACTTTCGGGGTATAATAGAATTTTACATGTCACGGCCGCAGCTCCCTCCCTCCCACCCGAAAATAAGACCTAGTGTCTTTTTTTGTGAAAAAAAAAAATATAAGACACTGTCTTATTTTCGGGGAAACACGGTAGTGGGAACCCCACCATGTGCAGTGAGATCAGAGTAAGCCATTTCAGTCCAGCCTTCCCTTCTTGTCTTTAGATCTGACCTCCGGCCTCTGAAATCCTTCCCTTTAGTTTGATGGAGAACTGTGCAAGACTGAAGGGAAGGATGGAGGTCAGATAGAAGACTGAAGGGAAGGATGGAGGTCAGATAGAAGACTGAAGGGGAGGACGGAGGTCAGATAGGAGACTGAAGGGGAGGACGGAGGTCAGATAGAAGACTGAAGGGAAGGACAGAGGTCAGATAGAAGACTGAAGGGGAGGACGGAGGTCAGATAGAAGACTGGAGGGGAGGACGGAGGTCAGATAGAAGACTGAAGGGAAGGACGGAGGTCAGATAGAAGACTGAAGGAACGACAGAGGTCAGACGGAAGACTGAAGGGTAGGACGGAGGTCAGATAGAAGACTGAAGGGGAGGACGGAGGTCAGATAGAAGACTGAAGGGGAGGACGGAGGTAAGAGAGAAGACTGAAGGGAAGGACGGAGGTCAGATAGAAGACTGAAGGGGAGGACGGAGGTCAGATAGAAGACTGAAGGGAAGGACGGAGGTCAGATAGAAGACTGAAGGGGAGGACGGAGGTCAGATAGAAGACTGAAGGGGAGGACGAAGGTCAGACGGAAGACTGAAGGGGAGGACGGAGGTCAGATAGAAGACTGAAGGGAAGGACGGAGGTCAGATAGAAGACTGAAGGGGAGGACGGAGGTCAGATAGAAGACTGAAGGGGAGGACGGAGGTCAGATAGAAGACTGAAGGGGAGGACGGAGGTAAGAGAGAAGACTGAAGGGAAGGACGGAGGTCAGATAGAAGACTGAAGGAGAGGACGGAGGTCCTGAAGCAAAGTCTGGCAGTACCGGGTCTTTATTGGTATTTCTCAGTGTTGTTTCTGTTTCTCAGGGTCACAGTGGATGACCTCATGATTAATTTGAACCCTCGTTGTCATTGTCTTAGACATTTAATGAACCTTGAAGCCCAACTCTGGTCTTTTTTATTTCTTAGTGAGGTCCCTCAGGTGTTAAAAGTTACTCTGCAATACTCACCTTCAATCCGGAGCTGCACTCCTCAGTACTTCTTTTTCTCCAAAAGCTGCCCTTTGTCTATAGAGTTCAGCGACACTCAGCCCAGAAGACCGAGGACACACGGTGAGTGCGGGGTGTCATCATGGATGCTGATGCCAATATGTCATTGCCAATCTCTGCATCAGTAAAGACCGCCCAGACTGGAGAAGAGGCAACGAGGATCCTACATGTCTCATGACCAGTCTGAAGACATCTGGAGAAGGTTAGTATATACAACCAAAGAGCAAGGTTGAGGGCGAGGGGGGTCGATTTGTAAGGGAGAAGCCCAGAGTTGGGCTTTAGGCCTCTTACCTGTCTTGAACACCCGCAGCCATTGCTCACAGTAACACCCATGACATCATCCGCTCGGTTATCTCTGACCCTCAGGTCAAAGGTGGGTCCGCAACACTCGACGTGCTGATTGGCCTGATATATCCGCTGGCCTCTGTGGTCCAGAACATCGAAGCTCCTCGCCCGGCCTTGTGACACCGAGACTGCGGGTGAGAGAAACAGACATCGTGGGGATGTATCTCGGAGGAGGACAGAGCTCACCCATACAATGACAGATGGTGGCCAGCTGGGGCTTTGGAGTCATACAGGTCCCGCCAATCATCAGCACACCCACGTGGCAGAACAGATCCCAAGACACGGGAAGGCTGACTGACAAGAGGGACAAGAGGACATTAGTTGTAGGTGGAGGTGATTTGACTTCTTCTCAGGCTAGGAAAAGGGTAATAACCCCCAAGGAGGGTGGGGGGGGGTTGGGGTCAGGGAGCCTACATCCTAATACAGAACATGGGATCCCTTCATAGACTGCTGATGGGTGGAAAGGTCCCTCTAACAAGTTCATAGAGTGGATTGTTTCAGACACAGATGGGGTTTTGTAGGATAAGAGGGTTTTAATAATGGCCTTCTTTAAACTGTGAAGGGTCATGTGGGTAAAGGCCCCTTTACCATCCCACCAGGGCTAGTGTGGCCTTTCGTATTTAACCCCACAGGAATGTGAGAAGGATAAAAGCACCACATATCCAATTGAAAGTTTATCACACGTAGCACGAGGTCAGAGGAGAAAGCCAACACATTTTGGGGGTCAAATCCTTCCCCTTCCTCAGGGCCAGGACGCTGGCAGTACACGAGGAGAATGCTGGACATCAAGATACAAAATAAAATGATCAGCCAAATGCTAATTCACAGGTCCCTGACCAACACGTCTATATAACCCTACCGGACACCAGACTTAGGTTCAGGGAAAGGCCATTTTTACGGAAGCCTCCTCTGAGTCCAGAGGAGGTCCACAGATCAGTACTTGCCACCTGCAAATGAGCCTGACCCGGGTCCTATCTCCTACCCCGTAGGGTGGTTCACTCTTATGTAATGCTCGCTGAAGGAAGGGAGAGGTTGGTGGGGTACTTACATCTCTCATGTATGGAGAGCTGGTTTATCTGCAAGAACAAGAGAAGAGTTACTGGAATGTTCTCTGTGATATCACACGGAGGATGGGACAGTGATTATTATTATTATTATTACATAGTATTTATAGAGCGCCAACAGTGTGCGCAGCGCTTTACAATATAAGGAAGACATTACAGTTACAATACAAGACAAGATGGTAAGGAGTGCCCCGCCCCTGAGGGCTTACAATTTAAAAGGGGAGGGGCCAGTGATACATGAGGAGGGAGCTGTGTGGGAATGAATTATGTGAGAATGTGAAGGTTCAGTGGTCAGGTTGAGGTGGGATCGGCTTCCCTGAAGAGATGAGTCTTTAGGGAACGCCTAAAGGCAGTCAAGGTGGGAGACTGATGGATAGGTTGGGCTAAGGAGTTCCAGAGGATGGGAGAGACTCTAGAGAAGTCCTGGAGGCGAGTATGGGAGGAGTGGACAAGGGAGCTGGAAAGCAGGAGGTCAATGGATGAGCGGAGGGGACGTTTAGGGTGATACTTTGAGACAAGGTCTGAGATATATCCGGGGGCAGAGTTGTGGATGGCTTTATAGGTGACTGTTAATATTTTGAATTTTATCCTCTGGGCGAGTGGAAGCCAGTGGAGGGATTGGCAGAGGGGGGATGCAGACACTGAGCGGTTGGTAAGGTGAATGAGTCTGGCAGCTGCATTCGTGATAGACTGAAGGGGGGATATCCTGTGTAGTGGAAGGCCAGTGATGGGGATGTACAGATGACATTGGGGGAGGGACATGTTAACCGGCGGTACAAAACCCGGATCCCGGACAAGCCCCCAATCAGTGTTTTTGTTATCACCGCCTTTCCTCCCCAAACCTGAAATTTGCTCACTGACCCTCTCCAGTCATCTCCGGCCTGTATATAAATGATATAAATACAATGGTGACATTCTCATACTCCAGGCTGACACTTTATATTTCCCTCTACGGTCTATCAATTGGTATATATTTGGCGTCTCTGAGTCGTGTACATTGAACAGCTCGCTGGTTTTATAAGCTGATGTTTAATCTGCCTATATTTTGCCTTCCCTGGCTCCTCCCTTCCTCCCCGCCTTCAACCCTGATGCAGGCCGAGGTCCAAGCTCTTGGGAGGAGTTAGTCAAATATCAAAATGCCTTGATGGGTGGATATCAGTCCGGAGGAATGGATGTACCTGGGCAGGCTTCACCTGCATGCAGGCTGCCCTAGGTGAATGAAATACAATGAATGAAAGGGGCGGGGCCAGAGACAGCCTGGGGAGGAATGTGCTAAATGATGCTGGACATCCTCCATCCAGGAAATGAGGCGGGATCTATCTGACTTGCTGTAGCTTCTAATGCAGTGACATCAGAGGAGAGGAGCCGGTACAACTGTGCAAGACTGAAGGGGAGGACGGAGGTCAGATAGGAGACTGAAGGGAAGGACGGAGGTCAGATAGAAGACTGAAGGGAAGGACGGAGGTCAGATAGAAGACTGAAGGGGAGGACGGAGGTCAGATAGAGGAGCACAAGACACACAATGAACAAGTAGCATGGGACACACAGACGCGGATAATCGTGTATTAGTGGTCTCACCTGCAGCAGGTACTGCAGTCCTGGGGGGACACCTTTAATCACCTCTCCTCCCGCAGTGTGTGGTGGTGATGAGTATGTCATTGGGGAGACATCAGTGGCTAGGATGGCATTGTAGCTGGGGGGATCCTCAGGGTGGCCGACACTTAACATTGGAGCGACTCCTGCAAGAAAAGCAGCAAATATTCTGGTGATATTCTCCCCACAGACCCAGCAACTGGACCAGCGAGGGCTAGATGCCCCTCATAATGGGCACAGCGGGGGTACAGACCCGGGAACTCAGCACAGGGATGGTGGGGGCTCCTCATAATGGGCACAGCGGGTGTACAGACCCGGGAACTCAGCACAGGGATGGTGGGGGCCCCTCATAATGGGCACAGCGGGTGTACAGACCCGGGAACTCAGCACTTATGTAATATAAGGAATGCAGCACACAGAATATGAGATGTGATGTGGACTTACCTCGGCGTGGACTCTTGTAGCAGACAGCTGATCTCCTCTCTGTGAGCTGTGCGCTGAGACTGGAGAAGTGTTCCTGAGGTGATGACGCAATAACGGTGATAGAGGAAATGTTGTCATCGTTTTGCAAGAGCAGAAAATGTTACACAATAAAATGACACAATGTTATCGGAGGAGAAAGCGACTCGCGGGGTCGCGCAGAAGGGTTTGGAAGTTCCCGGCGGCCATGACGGATAAGATGATGGGGCTCCCTATGTGTGTTGTAGTTACCACTCCAAGCTCCCACCCCCCACCCCCCCACTGGGATGGACTACAATCTCAATACAAATTAGTAAACTAAACCTGAGATTGTAGTTCTATCCCTGGGGGGCGGAGCTTAGAGCGGTGGCTCCCATTCATGAATATATGTTGATGGTGCCGGTACAAATGTCCCAGATCGGTCATTATATCTACTGTGCATGTGCGGTTCTAGAGCCAACCCGAGCATTGATCGCCTGAGCTCCAGTGCATTGTGCTGTGACGTCGTGATGTATTCCCAGACCACCATCTTCATCATTGGAGGGAAGGTGGAGATGGGAACCTGTGCTACTGCCAGGCCTAAATATCCCACAAGGCCACGAGACCCGTCCTCGGGGCGGCAGAGCGCAGAGGGGCGGCAGAGCGCAGAGGGGCGGCAGAGCGCAGAGGGGCGGCAGCAGTGACCTTGTGGGGAAGTTGCGGGCGCCGGTGTAAGGCGTATTGTGGAACCTGGCCTTGGGGCGGCAGGGAGAGTAAATCCGGCCCTGCATGGCCCCAATTACGAGTTTATTTATATGCCAAAAGTGATTGGTTAAACCCAGAATTGTCTTTTTTTTTACCAATACTTTTCCTTTACACTGAATTTTTGAAATATGAAACAGGGGGGCGGGGATTGGGGCGTATTGTGGAACCTGGCCTTGGGGCGGCAGGGAGAGTAAATCCGGCCCTGGCCACTGCTCCCCCTGCTCCTGCCTCCCTCCATGCCCATTCGGGGGTTCTGCAGAGATCGGTCCAGAGAGAGGTCGGCCTCACAACAACTGGCAATGCCCAAGAGGCAGCAGACCTATTAATGGCGTGATTTAGGGAAACGTGGAAGGGGGATCAATCAACTTTTGACAACTGAGCCGGTTTGAAATATCTGGGCGGAACAGCCAATCAGTTGCCCAGCAGGAGGTTGGGTGTGGGGGAGGGGGGGTCCTGAATGAGAACAAACTCATACTGTACGGCCGGGCCCTTGTCTGACTTTGCAGGTGACTGTTTCCAGTAGTTTCCTTCATTTTTTTTTGTCAGTGGAAAGCTGAGGGGTTGACAAGCCCGATAGAGGGGGAAATCTTCCAATGGGGACGGCTGTCTGAGAGGAGAGTTCCCCTCACTTTGTAGAGCAGAGGTCAGCAACCTTGGGGTTATGTCTAAAGGTTTTTAAGCGGTTTCACATACTGATGGAGTCACTTACGATGGATGCTGCTTCTTTAAAGTTGATGTTTAAAGTTTTAGTTTCCTGCAGAATCAGCTAGTCCTGATTTCCCTGATTTAGGGTAACTCCTTTCCCTTGCAGGGTCCTATGGAGCCACCCCTGTGTATGCTAGAAGGCTGTGTGTCTAGAGTGGATTTTCTTCCACACTTGCTGTTTAAGCTCGCTCCAGCAGGAGGTGCTAGAGAGGTATTATTCTGTGTTATGGATTTTCGATGGCCTAGCCCAGGGATGTCCAAACTCCGGCCCTCCAGCTGTGGTGAAACTACAAATCCCATGAAGCATCTCTCTCCGGGAGTCATGTCTGTGAGAATCTTGCAAAGCCTCATGGGATTCGTAGTTCCGCCACAGCTGGAGGGATGCAGTTTGGACATCCCTGGCCTAGCCAATCAGCAGGCTTGGGTTGGGGTCTATTGATGCCTGCTGGGAGAACTGTAAAATATTTAGGTCACTTCCTGTCTCTTCCCCTCATGGGCATTTCCCGTGTAAGAATGTCGCCATAGAAACTCTGTCTCTCTCCCCCCCCCCGGGTCTTGGTGCCTCAGGATGGAAAGGATGGAGGGATGTCTCCTCCTTGGAGGTCACCATGAAGACACTGGTTCTGGGCCTAGAGGAGACAAGCTGTGACTGTCCCCCACCATGGAGAAGTGGGGAGTGACCGGTTGAATGGGAAGTCTACACAGGAACCTTTCTGTTGTTCTTCCTGGACCATAAAGATGGAGATACCACGAGAACCTCCATTGCCTCTACGAGAGTCCCGCCAGCATAGTCTGTGTTCAGTAAGTGCACCAAGACCTTATGAGGGAATTCAGAAGAGACTTCATCCTACTCTGGTGGGAAGTCACAGGGGACGTCACTGGTGGCCCCACTCAGGGCTGTCTTTAACGCAGGGCAAAAGGGGCAGTTGCCCTGGGCCCAGTCACTGTCGTGGGGGCCCAAAGCAGCCGCCCCTTTCGCCCCGCAAAAGATACACACGTGGCATTGTTCTGTTTACTGTGCCACCGGTTGTTCCTTCCCTGCTGTACACCGCGTAGCTTTACCATGTGACGTCTCACACAGGGTTACGTCTCCCTCTGATGTCTCCTCCTATGTGCTCTGCATTGCATGGTGGGGGGCGGGTCAGGGTGTGGCGTGTAGGGGCTGCCCAAGAAGATGTATGCCCATTGATTGTCCAATCAATGTTAAAGATGGCCCTGGCCCCACTCAAGGCGAGAGCAGAGCGCCCTCCGGTCTTACAAACAGGATATTAGGGCGGTGAGCTTTGGCAACGGGACCTTTACAGATGAATTACTCAACGGCTGCTCGGCTACACGAAAAGGAATGAATATTGAGGAAAGAAGACTATCATAAAGGTGCTGACCAGAGTTCACCTTCACCGCTCCCTACTCTATATTGTGACGTAGAGAAGCAAAGGATCGGGCCCGGCGCAAGCTTCATTCAACAGGTTTACTGATAACAACGGCAGCCGGGAACAAGCAGTTCAAAGAACAGAGGCTGGCAGACATGAATCAAGAGATCCCTACACAATATGATAGGCTGCCAAGGTCTAGATCAGGGGGGCCCATAAGGTAGATGGTGATCTATGAGGAGCTCTCAGAGCTGATGCTGGGAGATCAGGAAGGGGGGGAAGGGCGGCCCCTCGCTGTGCACACATGATTACCTATTAAGCGAGGAGAGACAGCCAAGACAGAGAGAGGAGAGACAGCCAGGAAAGAGAGAGGAGAGACAGCCAGGGGAGAGAGCGAGGGGAGACAGCCAGGAGAGAGAGCGGAGATACAGCCAGGAGAGAGAGCGAGGAGAGACAGCCAGGGGAGAGAAAGGAATATTAGTTTACACAGCCTGTTGCACTGCACTGTTTGCAAAATACAGGAAGGTGAGCCAGGAGAGAGAGCGGAGAGAGACAGCCAGGAGAGAGAGCCAGGAGAGGCAGCCAGGAGAGAGAGCGAGGAGAGACAGCCAGGAGAGAGAGCGGAGAGAGACAGCCAGGAGAGAGTGAGGAGAGACAGCCAG
>NW_017309566.1:33605-44588 GCF_000935625.1 Nanorana parkeri
GAGAAAGCCAGGGGAGAGAGCGAGGAGAGACAGCCAGGGGAGAGAGCGAGGAGAGACAGCCAGGAAAGAGAGAGGAGAGAGCGAGGAGAGACAGCCAAGACAGAGAGAGGAGAGACAGCCAGGAGAGAGAGCGGAGATACAGCCAGTGGAGAGTGAGGAGAGACAGCCAGGGGAGAGTGAGGAGAGACAGCCAGGGGAGAGAGCGAGGAGAGACAGCCAGGGGAGAGAGAGGAGATACAGCCAGGGGAGAGTGAGGAGAGACAGCCAGGGGAGAGAGCGAGGAGAGACAGCCAGGAAAGAGAGAGGAGAGACAGCCAGGAGAGAGAGAGAGGAGAGACAGTCAGGAAAGAGTGAGGAGAGACAGCCAGTCTTAAAGACCCCCGATGTCTCCATAAAGAGGACCTGTCACTGCAAATTGGCGTATATAAGATAAAATGATACCACTATAGTGTGTAACAATTACACATCAACCGATATGGTTGATAACCTATAAGCATCTGTGTAAGAATACCACCTCTATGAGAAGCAGTGACATGGAAAAAGAAGTTATACTCCAACCAAAGTTAGATAATTAATCAGCCACATGGCTTTACTTTATTGATTAGATAAATATAATTGATACATTTGGGAGAGTATGAACACAGCAGACACGGTGACAAGGACCTTATATTACAATTGGCAACGTTGTCAATGCATCACACTTATTAAAAACAATGAAACAACATCATATCCAGGACCCTTTCTATTTAAATATTATGACCACTGATATATATATCGCTGTAATTGATGGCAGAGACCACCTCGAGGTGAACATCCACTCCCCTCTAGAGCACAAAACACATTCCAATATATGGTAACCCCTTCCTGGGTACTGGTGAAGAATTTAGGAATGATTAATTCGGCTCTGGTGTGTTCTCCTTGTAGCTGACAGAGAAACATTGCTTCAATGAATTTACACTTTGATGGCAGAGTAGAAACTGTTGCGCTTTTGAGATTCAAAATAACATTTCATTCCATGAGGACAGCAAACCGAGTGCAAATTGGCTATCACATGGGGGCTTGTTTGCTCCCTATGTGATAGCAATAAAGTTAAGTGGAAAAAAAAAAGTTTAAAAAAAATTAAAGTTACGAATCAAAGCAATAAAAAATGAAAAAATAAACAATTAAAGTCCCCCGCCCCCACATGCACGCGCAAACATGCGTCGAGTCCGCCTACGTGCGAAAATGACAATCACATCCATTGCGCCGCACGTGTTACATATCGCCGCGGACGTCTGAGCGAGAGCGATAATTCCCGGCCCGCCAATCACCGATAACACTAAACTGATGAGCGGTAAAAGCTTTTAAAGCGTCGGCTATTGTCAATTTTGGGTACGGTCGTTTTTTTTTGCTATCTAGCCGACGCACGCAGTTTTAAAGCTTGACGTGTTTGGTGTCTATTTACCCGACGTGACCCCGACTTTTATATTTTACCCAAAAAAATTGGGTGATAATAATTGTTTTATAACATAACGGAGGGAAAACAGGTTTTTTTTTTCCAAAATTTTCGGTACTTTTTTCGTTATCTACTAAAAAAAAAAACCCGCAGCGGTGATTAAATACCCCCAAAAGAAAGCTCTATGTGTCCCCAAACAATGGTAACAAATGTATTTCAGTGCAGCGCTGCATGACGGAATAAATGTCAGTCAAAGTACCGCAGCGCTGAACACTGAAAAATGTCCGGGACGGGAAGGGGGTGTGACCACCGCGGTCAGCAAGCGGTTAATGAAGGTTGGACGGCCTCGGACCAGGTCAGCCTTAACACCGGTGGGCTGCAGGACCATCGTAGAGTAACGTCAATGACGGCCGCCGTCACGAGGGAGGAAGATTCTTCATCGTTATACTGAGCGGGAGTTTCAGTTCTTCTGGCAGCTCGGCGTGTGCTTCTGCAGCCATAAGAGGTCCGGTTCATATCCCGAGACATCAACATCTGCTTAGTTACTGCTTGGACGGGTGGCCACGCCCCTTCTCGTGGCACAAATGAGGGATTCCTGCAGCGGAGACAAACACAACTCCAGCCATTACGTTGTTTGTATATATATATATATATCACTGGCGTGTGACACATTTATCAAATGCAATGCCCAGAGATGGTCCATGTACAACTAAAGAACAACTCCGGTTACATTTGCATCAACCCTTCCAATGGGACCAGCTCCGCACTGCAAGGGTTCATTGCTTGTTATTGCCTAAGGTCAGAGATCACAAAGTTATACTCACCTGATCCTCTGAGCTGGCTGGCTAGGATACCGCTCCCTCCAGCCTCTCTCCTCCTCTACTGCAGCGATGGCAGGTCCCTCGGCATCCTAGTGTCCTATACACTGTATGTAGAACGTGATGACTCGGGGACCTTAGTCCACTGCAGCGGAGGGGGAGAGAGGCTCCAGGAACCAGTCTAAGAAAACATGATCTTCTATTTGCCTTTCCTCTCTTTTCCCCCTGGCTGTCTCTCCTCTCTCACTCTCCTGGCTGTCTCTCCTCGCTCTCTCTCCTGACTGTCTCTCCTCACTGTCTCTCCTGGCTGCCTCTCCTCACTCTCTCTCCTGTCTCTCTCTCCTGGCTGTCTCTCCTCACTGTCTCTCCTGGCTGTCTCTCTCACTGTCTCTCCTGGCTGTCTCTCCTGGCTGCCTCTCCTGGCTGCCTCTCCTCTCTCACTCTCCTGGATGTCTCTCCTCGCTCTCTCTCCTCACTCTCTCTCCTCGCTGTCTCTCCTGGCTGTCTCTCCTCACTGTCTCTCCTCACTGTCTCTCCTCACTGTCTCTCCTGGCTGTCTCTCCTCACTCTCTCTCCTGGCTGTCTCTCCTCACTGTCTCTCCTGGCTGCCTCTCCTCGCTCTCTCTCTCCTGGCTGCCTCTCCACTCTCACTCTCCTGACTGTCTCTCCTCACTGTCTCTCCTGGCTGTCTCTCCTGGCTGTCTCTCCTGGCTGTCTCTCCTGGCTGTCTCTCCTGGCTGTCTCTCCTCACTGTCTCTCCTAGCTGCCTCTCCTCGCTCTCTCTCTCCTGGCTGCCTCTCCACTCTCACTCTCCTGACTGTCTCTCCTCACTGTCTCTCCTGGCTGTCTCTCCTGGCTGTCTCTCCTGGCTGTCTCTCCTGGCTGTCTCTCCTGGCTGTCTCTCCTCACTGTCTCTCCTAGCTGTCTCTCCTGGCTGCCTCTCCTCGCTCTCTCTCCTGTCTCTCTCTCCTCACTGTCTCTCCTGGCTGCCTCTCCTCTCTCACTCTCCTTGCTGTTTCTCTTCACTGTCTCTCCTGGCTGTCTCTCCTGGCTGTCTCTCCTGGCTGTCTCTCCTGGCTGTCACTCATTGCTCTCTCTCCTGTCTGTCTCTACTCGTTTATCCTCCTAGCTGTCTCTCCTCTCTCTCTCTCCTGGCTGTCTCTCCTCTCTCACTCTCCTGGCTGTCTCTCCTCTCTCACTCTCCTGGCTGTCTCTCCTCTCTCACTCTCCTGGCTGTCTCTCCTCTCTCACTCTCCTGGCTGTCTCTCCTCTCTCACTCTCCTGGCTGTCTCTCCTCTCTCACTCTCCTGGCTGTCTCTCCTCTCTCACTCTCCTGGCTGTCTCTCCTCTCTCACTCTCCTGGCTGTCTCTCCTGGCTGTCCCCCAGGCAATGGAAGGGCATGGGAACATCTGTTTGAAAAGTACAGTGTAAGGGTACCAGACCTGCGTTTTGGATTGAAGTGTGGGAGGGTAAGAGACCGGTGTTCTGATTGTTAGGGCACATGGGCAGGATACCCGTGTTCTGGAAGGGACAATAGGAGGGCACAATGCTGGTGTTCTGGAAGGGACAATAGGAGGGCACCATGCTGATGTTCTGGAAGGGACAATAGGAGGGCACCATGCTGATGTTCTGGATGGAAGCAAGGGGAGAGCTGTAGGCACGTCTTCAGAAAGGGGACAGATGGTCAGGAGAAATGTGTTCTGGAACAAAGAGTGGGAGGACTGTGTTCTGCATTGTGATGAAGCCTCACTGCACCCAACAACATTCAAACATACATTCCATGTAATAAAATAGAGAAGAGATGCATAAAATCCACATACACATATGCTGGTGTGTGCCCCGTGTACCAGGCACCCCAGAAGGTGCAGTGACCTAGAGGAAGAAATGGCGGCGTGCTCACCAGATAGAAGCAGGAGGCCAGTAGGAGAGCTTTCATCGTCACCTCCAGGTCCATGGGAAATGTCACCGTGTACTTGCTTCCGTCGCTTTTTATCATCCCCACCACATGCTGCTCATCCCGGGATTTCACCTTCCGGACAAAAAGTGTCAGAGACAGAAATCCCAGAAGATAAAGTACAAGATATCCTTATTAATAACATACAGAAAAAAAGATCCTCGAGAACAAGAACCATCCAAATAACAGAGCAAAGATTACTATTGTTCTTTATTCCTGAGTGATGGCAAGTAGACATGTGCGATGCGTTTCGTTACGAATCGAAATTCGTGCGAATTTTCCTGAAATTCGTAAATTCGGAAGCATCCGAAATCCGAATGGCAGTTTCCGAATTTATATCCGAAATACGAAATTCCGTTAACGAATTTCGGATCCGAATTCCTTTGAAACGGGAACTAATATTACCCCTGTAAATGAGGTTGAACAACATGACAAGATTTTTTTTTTAATCCGAGATCCGGATCCGCTGCTGCTGAGAGTCGCATTACAATACACAGGCAGGAAATATGAAATTCCGTTGACGTATTTTCGTTCCGTTACGAACATTCGTTATATTGAAGGTAAAAAGCAAAGTACACTTATATTGGAGTTGATGGTAGTTTTTTTTTATCCGAAATATGAAATTCTGATCCGGAATCCGTTAACGGAATTTGTATTTCGGATAAAAAAACAACAACTACCACATCGACTCCAATATTAACAAAGGTATTTTTGCTTTTTAACTTCATCATAACGAATGTTCGTAAAGTTACGAAAATGTGCCGAAACTAACGAAAATCCGTATTTCGTACGAATCCGAATTGAGTTTCGGACACGAATTACGAAATAACGGATATTCCGAAACGGAACAAATTTTTTGACGGCGCACAAGTCTAGATGGCAGTGGCTGGAGGTGATGACAGTTAGATACAATAGTGAAGACAGATGGCAGTGGGTACGGGTGATGGCAGTGGGTACGGGTGATGGCAGTGGATACGGGTGATGGCAGTGAATACAGGTGATGGCCATAGGGGAGTGTCTGGAAGTGATGGGAGCTGATTGCTCATTTCTACTGATTAAGGTAAATATTCAAAGTTGGTCAGTTTTGGAGGGTTATTGAAAATAAGTGAGCGGATAGGGGGAGGGGTCCAGACAGTTTGGTCTGCACAGTCAATTCTTATCACTGGAGTGATAGATAGGAATTTACAGGCAAGAATTTTTTAAAGACATAAGGGCAATGGAACTTTGGGAGTCACCTGAGTTGGGAAGAGGTATTGGGGGATTAGGGAAGAGTTGTACAGGTTGAAATTGGAAGATGTTCTAGATCAGGGGTGCCCACAATTTTTTTGTGTTGAGATCTACTTTTCAAATGACGAGCTACATGAGATCGACCAACGAAAAACAAACCTCCCTCGCTCTCTCTCTCCTGGCTGTCTCTCCTTGCTCATCCTCCTAGCTGTCATTCCTCTCTCTCATGGCTGTCATTCCTCATTTTCTCTCCTGGCTGTCTCTCTTCACTCTCTTGGCTGTCTCTCTCCGCTCTCTCCCCTGGCTGTCTCTCCTCGCTCTCTCTCCTGTCTGTCTCTCTCCGCTCTCTCCCCTGGCTGTCTCTCCTCGCTCTCTCTCCTGTCTGTCTCTCTCCGCTCTCTCTCCTGGCTGTCTCTCCTCGCTCTCTCTCCTGTCTGTCTCTCTCCGCTCTCTCCCCTGGCTGTCTCTCCTCGCTCTCTCTCCTGTCTGTCTCTCTCCGCTTTCTCCCCTGGCTGTCTCTCCTCGCTCTCTCTCCTGTCTGTCTCTTTCCGCTCTCTCTCCTGGCTTACCTTGCTGTATTTTGCAAACAATGTAGTGCAACAGGCTGTGTAAACTAATATTCTTTGATGTAATACATAGCACTACAACCCCCAGCATCCACCAGAAAGGTGTCAGGGAGCTCGGCTCAGCAGTCTCAGGCTAATAGGTAATCGTGTGTGCACAGCGAGATAAATATACCAAAATGGAATAAAGGGGCCGCCCTTCCCCCCCTTCCTGATCTACCAGCATCAGCTTTGAGAGCTACTGGTAGATCACGATCTACCTAATGGGCACCCCCTGTTCTAGATGTTGGAAAGGAATAGCCGAGACAAGGGTGACACCAGACAAGAGGTAGACGGAATGGAATTATTCGAAGTTATAGAGATTTCAGGGAGTGGTTCAGCTAGAGATAGAGGAGATGGCAGTTGCCTCCAGCCTTAAAAACAGCAGGTCAACCATAACAATTTACAGATACACTGGAAGGCGGGAGGCACCAAACTTGGCATACCATTATTGGTCTGATCCCACTGCATACCATCCTTTGTTGGGTTGGGTGCCATAGCAATCGTGTAGAAAGCGGTAAAAATTGTCAACACCCCAATCTACAGGGAACATTTGTCTGCTCCTAAGCTATGATATCCAGCATGCCTCTCCAGAAATGGTCATGTAGACTGGAGTCTATGCTGAAGGATCACGCGCATTAGAATATCCTACATGAAATACCTCGAAGGTGACGTTCCCGAAGATGCTGGTGTGGAAGCTGGGACCCAGAATTAAGAAAATAACCTCCTTCGAGGGGTTCATGATGGACAGGTGGGTGACAAGTGTGTTATAATGCAGAGTGGCAAATCCGATCATCCCGGCTGATGGGACAATCACCTCCATCTATAACAGACACAAGTATTAAACAAGTATGAACTCCTTGCATGTGGCTTTTTGCTCTGAGAAAGAAAAGTATTAGTCCTGTTTTTTATCTTTTACACACTAGAAGTTAGAATCCTTCAATCAATCTTTTGCAGAGACATTTTGTTTATGATGTCCAAGCTCATTACATGAGGCTGAGGCTACAGCCATACCCAGACCCTGAATTGTGTGGTCACGGATATGAATACAACGTCAATGGGCTTAGCATAGCTTTAATGTTTCTGGGAGGGCTCTAGTCTATCTGGATATACTTATTGTTGCATTGACTCCTTGAGTGGCGCAGGTGACCTGCAATCTACACAGGTATGCAGCTGAATAAACAGACACACCTGAACTGTGGTCAGCTTCTGGAACCAGAATCAACACTCCTGGATTCCAGGCTGGGCAGACCAGTTTCTATCATATCAGGGTTGTTTACTGTTACATTTTTATATATCCAGAATGTATGAGATGCAACATGGAATCTCTCTGGAGAGTCCCACCATCTGAAGATGAAAACGTTGTTGTATGAGACCCACCAGATAATAGAACCTACCAAAGTTTGGATTATTCTAATGCTGCCCACATTTCATCCCTGACAACCTAGAAAGATTACACTTATTTTTAACCAGTTGTGGACACTAGGCATGCATACATGGCCAAAAAAGTGTCACTGAAGTACAAAGGGTGTGTGCTGTGCACCCGGTCCATCTAGCCTGCTGCTGCCAACCTCACACTCGCTGGCAAATCCTGACTGTCAAAATGGTAGCCAGGAGCTGGTGTGTAAATACATAAAAACAGACCATCTAACACCTTGTTTATAAACATTGACCAGAGGTGAGATAGAGAGATACAAAGTAACATTGTTTATAAACATTGACCAGAGGGGAGATAGAGAGATACAAAGAAACATTGTTTATAAACATTGACCAGAGGGGAGATAGAGAGATACAAAGAAACATTGTTTATAAACATTGACCAGAGGGGAGATAGAGAGATACAAAGAAACATTGTTTATAAACATTGACCAGAGGGGAGATAGAGAGATACAAAGAAACATTGTTTATAAACATTGACCAGAGGGGAGATAGAGAGATACAAAGAAACATTGTTTATAAACATTGACCAGAGGGGAGATAGAGAGATACAAAGAAACATTGTTTATAAACATTGACCAGAGGGGAGATAGAGAGATACAAAGAAACATTGTTTATAAACATTGACCAGAGGGGAGATAGAGAGATACAAAGAAACATTGTTTATAAACATTGACCAGAGGGGAGATAGAGAGATACAAAGAAACATTGTTTATAAACATTGACCAGAGGGGAGATAGAGAGATACAAAGAAACATTGTTTATAAACATTGACCAGAGGGGAGATAGAGAGATACAAAGAAACATTGTTTATAAACATTGACCAGAGGGGAGATAGAGAGATACAAAGAAACATTGTTTATAAACATTGACCAGAGGGGAGATAGAGAGATACAAAGAAACATTGTTTATAAACATTGACCAGAGGGGAGATAGAGAGATACAAAGAAACATTGTTTATAAACATTGACCAGAGGGGAGATAGAGAGATACAAAGAAACATTGTTTATAAACATTGACCAGAGGGGAGATAGAGAGATACAAAGAAACATTGTTTATAAACATTGACCAGAGGGGAGATAGAGAGATACAAAGAAACATTGTTTATAAACATTGACCAGAGGGGAGATAGAGAGATACAAAGAAACATTGTTTATAAACATTGACCAGAGGGGAGATAGAGAGATACAAAGAAACATTGTTTATAAACATTGACCAGAGGGGAGATAGAGAGATACAAAGAAACATTGTTTATAAACATTGACCAGAGGGGAGATAGAGAGATACAAAGAAACATTGTTTATAAACATTGACCAGAGGGGAGATAGAGAGATACAAAGAAACATTGTTTATAAACATTGACCAGAGGGGAGATAGAGAGATACAAAGAAACATTGTTTATAAACATTGACCAGAGGGGAGATAGAGAGATACAAAGAAACATTGTTTATAAACATTGACCAGAGGGGAGATAGAGAGATACAAAGAAACATTGTTTATAAACATTGACCAGAGGGGAGATAGAGAGATACAAAGAAACATTGTTTATAAACATTGATCAGAGGGAGATAGAGAGATGCAAAGTAACATTGTTTATCTCCCTCTGATCAATGTTTATAGAGAGATGCAAAGTAACATTGTTTATAAACATTGATCAGAGGGAGATAAACAATGTTACTTTGTATCTCTCTATCTCCCTCTGATCAATGTTTAGAAACAATGTTACTTTGTATCTCTCTATCTCCCTCTGATCAATGTTTAGAAACAATGTTACTTTGTATCTCTCTATCTCCCTCTGATCAATGTTTAGAAACAATGTTACTTTGTATCTCTCTATCTCCCTCTGATCAATGTTTAGAAACAATGTTACTTTGTATCTCTCTATAAACATTGATCAGAGGGAGATAGAGAGATACAAAGTAACATTGTTTATAAACATTGACATAAATTATTAATGATGTACAAAGTAGATACAATTATATATAATGTACATTACAAATAACGGATGAGTCTTCCATGACCCCCATATTGATCTCAGAGCAGTTTTTAGATCTTTGCAGTAACATGAACCCTCATCTCCCTCCTGTATTATATTATATTATTATACAGGACTTATATGGCACCAACAGTTTGCGGACCGCTGTACAATAATAGGAAGTCATGACCGTTACAATGCAAACCAAGGTGGTAAGAAGAACCCTGAGGGCTTACAATCTAATAATACAAACCGCACCCACCAGTCTACTACAGCGGCATGCGCGGTTCTCCACCACCTCCATGACATTCTGATCCGTGTTATCCCGGACCTTCAGATCATAGAGGGGCCCGCAGAACTGCACAGACTGAGTGGCCTGATACAGTCGCTGGCCCATCACATCGAGAACGTCAAAGAGCCTCCCCCAGCCTTGTGACACTGAGACTGTGGGAATAAAAAATATATAGAAAGAAGAAACTAAATAAAAGATTAAAATAATAAACTTCAAGCAATTATTTTTTTACAAATGTTACAAAAAGAGATGAAAAAAAAACAGACTCGGTTATAGTTTCTCCTGCCTTCCTGGAGCTCCTAGTGAGATGTGAGATCTCATAAACCCTCACCATCCCGTCCCCATCACTCGGCAAGTCTTCTGGTAGATGTCTATGTCCCGGTGAGATGTGAGATTTCATAAACCCTCACTATCCCGTCCTCATCACTCGGCAAGTCTTCTGGTAGATGTCTATGTCCCGGTGAGATGTGAGATCTCATAAACCCTCACTATCCCATCCCCATCACTCGGCAAGTCTTCTGGTAGATGTCTATGTCCCGGTGAGATGTGAGATCTCACCCTCACCATCCCGTCCCCATCACTCGGCAAGTCTTCTGGTAGGTCTATGTCCCGGTGAGATATGAGATCTCATACACCCTCACTATCCCATCCCCATCACTCGGCAAGTCTTCTGGTAGGTCTATGTCCTGGTTAATGTGAGATCTCATACACCCTCACTATCACGTCCCCATCACTGGGCAAGTCTTCTGGTAGATGTCTATGTCCCGGTGAGATGTGAGATCTCATACACCCTCACTATCCCGTCCTCATCACTCGGCAAGTCTTCTGGTAGGTCTATGTCGCTGTGAGATCTCATACACCCTCACTATCACGTCCCCATCACTCGGCAAGTCTTCTGGTAGGTCTATGTCCCGGTGAGATGTGAGATCTCATACACCCTCACTATCACGTCCCCATGACTGGGCAAGTCTTCTGGTAGATGTCTATGTCCCGGTGAGATGTTAGATCTCATACACCCTCACTATCCCATCCCCATCACTCGGCAAGTCTTCTGGTAGGTCTATGTCCCGGTGAGATGTTAGATCTCATACACCCTCACCATCTCGTCCTCATCACTGGGCAAGTCTTCTGCTAGATGTCTATGTCCCGGTCAGATGTGAGATCTCATACACCCTCACTATCCCAAACCCATTATTCGGCAACAAGTCTCTCTGTAGGATGCCTGTTCTGGTGGATGGGGGG
>NW_017309566.1:45584-53200 GCF_000935625.1 Nanorana parkeri
GGGGGGGGTTGGATGTGCCCGGCCTCTGTAATGCGAAAATTACGTTGACGGTTAGAAGAGAAAGTCAGTTTTAAGAAAAGTCAAATAATCAGAGACAGTGGGACGGTAATTATTGAGCAATCTTTGTTTTTCCTCCTTCTCATCAGTAATGGAGGAGAGGAATCAGTGGGATTCTTACATTTCTCCTGTATGGAAAGCTGGTTTGTCTGAAAGAACAAGAGAATAGTTACCGCTCCATTCTTTGTGATGACACAATAATGACAGGATACAGAGATAAGAGGATGGAGATCAATCTCACCTGCAGCAGACATTGGAGTCCTGGTGGCACACCTTTAATCACTGCACTGTCTATGGTATACGATGGCACTGTGTAGGTCACGGGAGGAGCGTTGGCTGAGATGGAATCATAATTGGGGGGAGGTTCTTCCTGGTGTGATTTACTCATCTTTGTGATAGTTTCTGCAAAAAAAGAAACTTATTGTAGTGACATTCAAAGAAAAATCCGGCAGAATATCTTCCTCTCAGCCATGGGACTGAGAAAACAGGGACACTATACACGTCTGTGAATACCAGGAACTGTAATGTCCCACGGGTTCCTGGCTCCTCCCGACTGCGTTCCAGGCTGGGGCGCATCGGCCGCGGTGACCGCCGCACTCCTCCTCCCGCTTGACGAAAGTACTATGCGTTCCAAGCTGGAGCGCGGAAGTAGCCCACGGCCGCGTGACGTCACATCTACTGTTATCTGTCATAGAGACTATACCATCCGCTTATACCACAATTCCAGATAGGATTGCCAATATCAGGGATATGAGTTAATATTCTTAAATTACATCGACTGTTATTACCACTTACTATTAGCGGTCCATGATGACTAAATCCCCAACTCTCCGTTTATGATTGAGAGAGCCGCCGGGGATTTTAGCCTGACAACCGCACTAAACACCCAGTTGGAACCGCAGCTGTGATCCACCATACACTTCCAAAGCCGGGCCCTGACAGGAACTGAGCAATGTCTATGACCCTGGGCAACCATAGACCGGCAATACACATAGGTGAAGGCACCATGTATGAGGCAATACCTATGTCTGTGGCAGGGCTGTAGCTACCATGGGACGAGTGAGGCACTCGCCTCAGGCGCAGGTGAGAGGGGGCGCAGCCAGCACCGGCAATTGGCAACAGGTGCGCCAGGCGGCCAACACTCCAGCTTCTCCTTGCCACCCCGCAGCTTTCCCCTACCTGTATGGGCAGAGGACTCTGTGTCCTCAATCTCTTTTTCTAGTACAAAAGGGAAATATCAGGGGTCTGTTTAGACCTCCAATAGTTCCCCGAAGCCCCCCAACAGTAAAAAAAAAAATGATAATAAAAAATACCCCCCAAACACCCCCTACCCCAACCCCCCCACAACACACACAATAAACCACACATTCATGCACAAATATTACTAGACATGTGCAAAGACTAAAAATTTGTTTCGGACAAAACTAATTTTTATGCTATATGGATTCGGTCACAAGCGCATTCTGCACATGCGCGCCACCATCCTGGAGGCGGGGCGCATGACGCCATATACAGCACACCGTCTGTTGGGGGGGCACAATTTTCTGTTATTGCCTCGGGCGCAAAAGGAGCTCTGGTCTGAGGGTATTAAGGACTGGACAACACTTGTTAGCCCCTATCACTATGGATTACCCATATCAGGGGGCACCAGGCAGTGGGCAATTCATATTTGGCAATCCAGGGACAGGGTAATATATAGTCCTCTGAACCTTAAGGACAGGAGCTCCAGAGATTGAGCAAAAGTCCCCATGCCATGCACCAAGAACCGCCCCTGTCACTGGACTATACCATGGTGTATAAATGATGTCAATGAATTGCTTTTGTATATTTTCATTAAGTTTTTTTAAACAACAGTTGTATTTGGAGAGCAAAAATTAGCTGCTGATGTGCATCAATTTTCCAGTCAGCAGGGCCACAGATAGGCTGGTACTAAGCAATATTATTGTACTGGGCCTGGGCCCCATTGGGTCAGCAGGAGGGCCCCTCCATTTGCTCCACCCCATTTGTGGCTGGCAGCTCTTTGGCAAACACAACATGCCCGCCCTTCATGTGAGCTGTCAGGTTTGAGTATTGGTGGGAGTGTTGCCCATGCAGGTTGGCGGGAGAGATGGTGGTGCACATAGTGCCCCCGGTGAGGTGGGTGGTGTGATTCCCCGGAATGGAAATTGAGGAGGACTAGACTGCTGAGTATGGGATTCTCAGGCATTGAAGCCTTTTTTAGTTTTGGATAGAGTAAGGGAGGGTTATAATCTGCCAGGTTTTTTTTTTTTTTTGCCATCTGTGTCCCATTGAGTTGATTTCACTTCATTTGCTGTCCAACAGGAAATGAGAGGAAATCCTTTCAAAGTGAGGGAAATCCTTGCTGGTCTAGTGCCCCATTGGAGGACTTCCCATCTATTACAGTTCTGGTGATTTTCTTTCACTGATAACATTCACCAGGACAAAAAGGGAGGGTGAATCTCCCCACTGAGGAAATAACCGCCTTGGTCAGAAGGCTGAGAAGAGACAATTCCAGCACAGTTGAAGAAAAGTTGCCCAGCCTTCCAGGTCACGGGGGCGGGCCTACAATTCTTCTGTGTGCCGGGGTCCAATCCTCCTGAACCCAGCAGTCTAACGTGACTGTTTCTCAATGCCCGTGTGCCTCATAGGATGAGAAAGAACAAAGTTTTGGCTGGAGTTAGGCTTGAGTTTCGCCTACAGGAAGGTGTAGATGAAGCTTCTGCTGGCTGGACCTCGGGGGATGGCCTCCGGCTGGACCTCGGGGGATGGCCTCCGGCTGGACCTCAGGAGGAGGAGGGGAGAGGAAAAGTTTAAACAAAGGAAGAAGAAGATAGTGGAGGAAGAGGAGAAGGAAAATAGGAAGTTGAAGAGGGCAAGGAGAAAAGAGAGGGGGGGAGGGGTGGGGGAGGAAGAGAGAGGAAAAGGTTGAGCAGAGGAAGAATAAGATAGTAGAGGAAGAGGGGAAGGAAAAGGGAAGGTTGAAGAGGGGAGGGAGAAAAGAGAGGGGGAGGAGGATGAGTAGAGAGAGGAAGAGGAGAAGAAGGAGGAGGACGGGAGAGGAAGAGAGAGGAAAAGGTTGAGCAGAGGAAGAATAAGATAGTAGAGGAAGAGGGGAAGGAAAAGGGAAGGTTGAAGAGGGGAGGGAGAAAAGAGAGGGGGAGGAGGATGAGGAGGAAGATGAGTAGAGAGAGGAAGAGGAGAAGAAGGAGGATAAGGGAGAGGAAGAGGAGGTGGATGAGGAGGGAGAGGAATGGGAGGTTGAAGAGGAGAGGGAGAAAAGAGAGGGGGATGAGGAGGAGGGCAGAAGGATGAGTAGAGAGAGGAAGAGGAGAAGAAGGAGGATAAGGGAGAGGAAGAGGAGGTGGATGAGGAGGGAGAGGAATGGGAGGTTGAAGAGGAGAGGGAGAAAAGAGAGGGGGATGAGGAGGAGGGCAGAAGGATGAGTAGAGAGAGGAAGAGGAGAAGAAGGAGGATAAGGGAGAGGAAGAGGAGGTGGATGAGGAGAGGGAGAAGGATGAGAACCCTATAATTGAGGGTTTGCAGAGCAATATTAGGACCACTGAGACTAGTGTAGGCCATACACGGATAGAGTTTTATACAAATGTTCATATGATAATCAGAACATTTGATTATTCCATCAGAGACTCGTAGAATGTCCTTGGAAATTTTGATTGATTGTAACATTTGAGTAAATGGAGTTTCCGGAACAGAAAACACATTCACTGTCAGAATTTCATTCACTCGAGAATGGGAATCCCGCTCCTTTGATTTTTTTCGGCCAGTACAGTGAAGTCGATCATCAAACTGACCCCATTACCACTTACTACTAGAAATAAAATTCTAACCGTCTTTACACGGCTTGAGTAAAAGCCTCGTCAGACGTCAGATCATCACATTGTACATTGTAGAAGCTGGGCTATCCCAACCCCCGATCCACTACCGATCGGGAGAAAACAAGGAGGTCATTAGTGTGGATGAGATTCGGGTTCGGAGTGAAGTAGAATTCGGTCTGAACTTTGCCTGATGAATGGGGTGTTGCTCTCCCACCGAGCTGAACCTCAGCTGCAGCGGGAAGTCACATTTAGTAGAAGTATTACGCCCACTGCCAATTGTAACAGCTTCCTGATGAGGTTTACTGGTTCCTAGGAAGCCAGTGTCCACGGTGTCCTAACAACCAGTGACATATCCCCGGCACCATTCATCTGCTGGCTGGCAGATTCTTGAACCAACAGCTGAATGTAAACAAAGGGGTGGGAATACTGGGTGACATCATTGACCAAATATGGGCATGGCCATCACTTGTTAATTCACTTAGTATATTCCCAGGAAGTGTTAGTGGTGTCTAATTTCTAATACCGTGTTGTATCAGCTTTATCTTATTTGATCATTTTAGACCCGATGATGTGCTTCTCTATGGAACGCGGGCACATCATGGCTGGAGGGGCCGTACAAAGCTTCCTCACAACGGCAATTCTGATTCTGAGCCTTCATGCCGATGTTGAGCCTCCATGATTGAAAGAAGTAAAATCCAATAAATGAAAGCCGGCAGGAGGAACCGCTGTGTGTGTGACGGGGAGCAGGCACCCGACTGGTTGAAGAGAAGCGGAGGGGAGCCATTTCAACAAATGGGCCACTGGAAAGGTAAGTGTATTACAATTATGACTTAACATACAAAGTGACCCTGTGCTGACATAAATATATACAGTATACAGTATACCAATATATGGACCCAGACCCAGAGCTGGAGCTTCTCTATCCTAATTTCGTGTTGGGAGCTTGGCTGTATCCAGCCTGAGCTTTGTTTGGGATCTTTAGGTTTCTCCTAAACCCATGGACATTGTTGAGTGATCTCCAGTAGATGAAGGTGGGAAGATACAATGTTTCAGGTCTAGTTATTCTGTCTCGGCCAATCGCTGAGAGATTCATTCCAGTGATGTGGACTGTGTTGGGAAGATGTAATATCTAAATTGCCTTGGCTTCCTGAAATAAGCTAACTTGCTATTCTCTGCTTCCAATGATGCAATCAATATTTGAAGATATCTGTTCGGCAGCTTTCGTACATGAAAATGTTGTACACTCCAACAGAAGAGGATAAATATTTGGAGAGACCTTCTAGAAGAATCCTTCCCTCCTGGGCTTTACCTGGGGAGGGTGGGAGTCCAGAGGTCCTTTGCTCCTAGATCTGCTGCCTGGGGAGGGTGGACCTTCATACAGGTCCAATATTTGCTCCCACACACTCCTAGCCTAGAGGAAAGAGCTGAAGAAAGGTTTTGTTCGGATAGTTGCTCATCCGGCAGAGGCGTAACTAGAAACCTTAGGGCCCCGGTGCAAGAAACCGTTAAGGCCCCCCCCCAAAAAAAAACATGATTTTGACCCCTTTTTTTTTTCCAAACCAACATTGTTTAATAAATTCTACAATATCAATAACAACTCTTCTGGTGTAGAACAACCAGGGGCACTAATCATACGCCAGGTAGTACAACAAAAGAAGAAACACCCGCTCCCTGCACCACTACCCCCACACCACCACCGCCCCACCCCGAGAGCTGCATACTAACCAGTATACACATTATATTGCAACAAATCCAGCCAACAACCACCGACAAAGCCTGTCATGTCACGCCCTGCAAGGATAGGCTGCTATTTTTCATATTGAGGATAATTAACTTGCTGGCATAAAACCATAAAGTGAAAGATGCGTTGGTAGAGATAATCCTTTCCATCTGTAGACATTGTGACATACTGACATCTCAGGTCTAGCCACCAGAGCCGTGAGATGTGATAACCTCAGAAACCAGGACTTCCAAAAAATGTGCCTAAAATCCTCCAGGGATGCCGGACACCTCCAACAAGAGGGGGGCACATCCCTATATATCATAGCCAGTTTATCCCGAGTGTAAGAATTTGTATTGTAGAAGACAATGGATTGCCCCAAATATCCACCCAATCCCCCCCCCCATCCATGTCAGGGATATCCACGTTCCATCTATGCAAAGCAGGTCTGCTATTCAACAAAATTAATGATACACCTTAGCTAGCGGCTTTTCCATAAGACCTCTTACCATCAATGTGTCCATGGAAGACACAGATATAGTACAACCCAGCCCACCACACAACCTGAGAAGCATCTCTAATGTGAAGGTAGTGGAAGAGGCCAAACATTTTTAAAGGTAGTCGCCCTTCTGGGCCTACAGAGTTCTACATCAGCCTATGGCAGAGGAATAGAGACAATAGAAGACACTACCGATTGGAGGGAATTTTTGCTGCTGTTTTGGGGGCATCCTGTACCCCCAAACCTCTCTCCCTAGAAAGTGGAATCAATAGATTTTTATAAAAGAAGACTGGAGGCCTTGAAGTCCATCATCTGTCTGTCTGTCTCCATTGGTGGGTTGGTGAGTGTTTGGGTGCAGCTACAAGGCAAGTCACAAGTAGCAAAAGCTTGAAGCTTGTGGGCCCATTAAAATTCCAGCAGCTCCCTCGGGGGTCAATTGCTACATACAGAGAAGTGTAAAACTGCTGAATTTCCGCCCCCCCCATATTTGAATGGGCAAACGTGACACCTTCATACACACAGCCTGCAGATAACGGTGATATTCTTCTATTTGGCAAATGAGGTTTAATGTTGATAAATGTAAAGTTTTGCACTTGGGGACTAAAAACATTCATGTGTCATACATTCTGGGGGGGGAGTATGTTTGGGGAGTCAGTGATGGAGAAAGATCGAGGGGTTCTGGTAGATCATAGACTCAATAATAACATGCCGCAGATTCTAAAGCAGCAAAATCCTTCCTTGTATTATACGGGGTCTCCGGACTCCAGAGAGAGAGACACCATCCTGCCCCTGTACAAAGCATTAGTAAGACCTCATCTGTCTCCATCCTTCCTTATATTATACGGGGTCTCCAGACTCCAGAGAGAGACACCATCCTGCCCCTGTACAAAGCATTAGTAAGACCTCATCTGTCTCCATCCTTCCTTGTATTATACGGGGTCTCTAGACTCCAGAGAGAGACATAATCCTGCCCCTGTACAAAGCATTAGTAAGATCTCATCTGTCTCCATCCTTCCTTATATTATACGGGGTCTCCGGACTCCAGAGAGTGCAGCGAAGGACTAAACTCCTAAGAGGCGTGGAGGAGCTCAGCTATGAGGAACAATGAGCTGACCTGAATGTGTTCTCTCTGGAGAAGAGGCGATGGGGGAGGGAGGGGGGACATGATCACCATATATAAATACATAAATGGTCCATATAGTGAGCTTGGTGCCAAATTATTCACGTTAAGGTCGTTGCAAAGGACAAGGGGGCACTCTCTGCGTCTGGAGGAAAAGAGGTTTAACCTTTGCATACGGAAAGGATTCTTCACAGTTAGAGCTGTGACAATGTGGAATAGACTCCCCCAGGAGCTCGGTTAATTGTTTAAAAAACATCTGGATGTATTCTTAAATGCACACAATATTACTGGATATTGAGCTCTTAGAGGTATATAAAGCATCAGAGAGAGGAGAGAGAGAAGAGGGGGAGAGGGAGGGAGGGGGGAGAGAGAGAAGAGGGAGGGAGG
>NW_017309566.1:53322-54170 GCF_000935625.1 Nanorana parkeri
AGAGAGAGAGGGGGAGGGAGGAGAGAGAGAAGGGGGGGAAGAGAGAGAAGAGAGAGGGAGGAGAGAGAGAAGAGGAGGGCAGAGAGAGAAGAGGGGGGCAGAGAGAGAGAAGAGGGGGGCAGAGAGAGAGAGAGAGGGAGAGAGAGGGGGGGGAGGAGCGAGAGGAGAGAGAGAGAAAGAGAGGGGGAGAGAGAGAGAAGAGGGGGGCAGAGAGAGAGAGAAGAGAGGGGGAGGAGAGAGAGAGATGCGAGAAGTGACGGGAGAGAGAGGAGTGAGGGAGAGGAGAGGAAAGTAATAGGGAGAGGGAAGAGGAGAATGAACAGAAATATAGAGATATTCCACACTGTATATACAATTGGGGGAGGTCTAGACAGAGACAGACGGGACCCCTCCGGAATTCCTCCTACCTCTCTGGATGGGTGACAGGTTGTATTAATGGAGAGTGTTCTGGTCTGGGTGGTGAATGGGAGGTAGGAGGTCAGGAGAAGGGAGCAGCGAGAGGACGGAAATAACAGGGAGAGTAAAAAGTCAAGTATATAAGATATGTAAACAGACATGAATGTGTCCTATAAACATGATAAACACACAATGGTAACACATGCACGGAATGTATGTCACGTGTCCTCCTATCACTGACATCATTCATATACATGTTATAGTTTTCCCTCCATAGCTGCAAAGCACAAACCACATACAACAGGTGTCGTGTCGAATTCTGTTCCGCGTCGCTATCGTTCCCCCCGGCCGCTCGGCTATTTCCGTAACTGCTTTTCCTCCCTTCAGGTGCATATGAGTCTACATAGACCCGCCTCTATCCCGCCTCCGCCCCGCCTGTATCCCGCCTCTGT
>NW_017309566.1:54491-59149 GCF_000935625.1 Nanorana parkeri
CCTCTGTCCCGCCTCCGCCCCGCCTCTCTGGAAGCTCCAGTTTTCAGTTATTTAGAGATAAGAGTGTGTGCGATGTGATCGCTGGACTCTGCCCGATCAGATCGTCTGTCCCTCACATTCCTCCACAGTCTTATGCTGATGTCTCTTCTACTCTCCACAGTATTCCAAATACACATATTTGTATTTATCTGTATATGCGTGTGGTATATGTGTGTGGTATATGCGTGTGTGGTATATGTGTGTGGTATATGCGTGTGGTATATGCGTGTGGTATATGCGTGTGTGGTATATGCGTGTGAATGAGAGCTTAACACAGACACGTGTATAGAGTTTTCTCACTTTCTGGTCAATTCTAGACCATTTATCATAATCTGCAGCGCTCATCATAGTCCGCACATCATAGTCCGCACATCATAGTCCGCACATCATAGTCCGCTCACCATAGTCCGCTCATCATAGTCCGCTCATCATAGTCCGCTCATCATAGTCCGCTCATCATAGTCCGCTCATCATAGTCCGCTCATCATAGTCCGCTCATCATAGTCCGCTCATCATAGTCCGCTCATCATAGTCCGCTCATCATAGTCCGCTCATCATAGTCCGCTCATCATAGTCCGCTCATCATAGTCCGCTCATCATAGTCCGCTCATCATAGTCCGCTCATCATAGTCCGCTCATCATAGTCCGCTCATCATAGTCCGCTCATCATAGTCCGCTCATCATAGTCCGCTCATCATAGTCCGCTCATCATAGTCCGCTCATCATAGTCCGCACATCAAAATCCACTAATCAATAATCCGCACTGCCAGGGCCGGTGCTAGGATTCTAGGCAAGGTAGGCAAGGTGCATGTTTGCGCCTGACTTGCCTTGCGGTAGCGCCGGGCCTGCGCACTGCTCAGTAATCCGCACTCATAATCCGCACTGCTCATCATAATCCGCACATCATAATCCGCACCGCTCATCATAGTCCGCTCATCATAATCCGAATATCATAAGCCGCACATCATAATCCGCACATCATAATCCGCACCGCTCATCATAGTCCGCTCATCATAATCCGCACCGCTCATCATAGTCCGCTCATCATAATCCGCACTGCTCATCATAGTCCGCTCATCATAATCCGCACCGCTCATCATAGTCCGCTCATCATAATCCGAATATCATAATCCGCACATCATAATCCACACTACTCATCATAGTGCGCTCATCATAATCCGCATATAGCTGCTGGTATTCTGCATTGCTGTATAATGTAATGCTGGGATTTGTAGTCCTCTATAGCTGGTATTATTCTGCAATGCTGTATAATGTATTGCTGGGATTTGTAGTCCTCTATAGCTGGTGGTATTATTCTGCATTGCTGTATAATGCATTGCTGGGATTTGTAGTCCCTCTACAGCTTGGAGTCAGCGGCAGAACTACCGGGGAGGTATCAGTAACTGGTGTCGGCAAGTACTCGAGGAGAAGTATCGTTATTCGTCCTCGGCCTGGAAAAAAATCGGTGCCTCCCTAATTATCATCATCATTCTTTTTAACGGAGCAGTTTGTGTCACCATCAAAGTTAAGCTCGGAGCTCCCTCTTGTGGCGGGATGGAAGGTCTGCGTCTCTCCTGAGTATGAATAAAGTTGCACACACAGCAGATTGAAGAAGCAATTGTTAACCTGCGTGATTCCGGCATCAGTCCTTCATCATCGTTTTGATGGTCTCTACAGATTATCAGGGCATTCTGTTCCCTACTGATCATTTCAGCATCCCTGGGTTTCTTTCATTGCTGTTTGAGGTCTCTGCACACCCAGCCAACCCAGCAACGTTATTTATAATTTGCCGTCTCTGAGGACAGAAGTCTCATCTTTAAACCTCAGTCCGTCCTCCTTCCTCGTCATTGGTCCTTCTTCTAATGCAAATTACAAGTGGAATAACCTGAAAGCAAGACAGAAGTAGTGCCGCCGGCAAGATACATGATGACAGGACCAGGCACCGGGAGGAGGTGCAGAGTTCCTTTTATAGGTGGTTAATGAGGGTCAGGTGTGCAGGTCACAGAGTGGGACGCCTCAAGAATTTGCATAAGGTGAGAGACGCTGGTCTGGGCACAGGAAGTGCGTGGGATATTTGTCAGGGTTCCAGACACAATTACCATTTCTAGATGTTCCCTGGAAGGCAGAAAAACTTTATTCGTGATTTGGGTTCCGCGCTAAAGTGAGATTTTGTGGTGCGGTGGTGCTCGCGGCGTACACAGGAGGGCGACACTCATACAGATGAATATTTATTGTCAAACACATAAAAGCTTAGAATAGATACATCTGTACAAAATGAGCCGGCTTATACAGGCCGCTGTAAACTTTGGGGTACATGTAGTGGGCGGGGGAGGGGGGGAAGTTACAGTTGGGATGGGGGCGGGGAGGTGTAAACTGGGTCATGTGACAAGGGATACAGTCATGACGACATCCATTAACCAATCACGGTGCTGCGCTCCGTCCTGTTGCGTGACCTCTCGAAGAAGGCGTAATCCTGAAAACAGATAAAATGACATCAGGAATGAGAGGCGGGGCTATGACATCATCACCGTGACATCACTTGTAGAGGAAACACAAAATAACACAGAGAAGCCAAAACATGAGAGGAAGTGAGAGCGAGAAGATGTACAAATACCTACAAATCAGCCATGCCTACTGCACATATCTATATCTGACCTCCGTCCTCCCCTTCAATCTTCTATCTGACCTCCGTCTTTCCCTTCAGTCTTCTATCTGACCTCCGTCTTTCCCTTCAGTCTTCTATCTGACCTCCGTCTTTCCCTTCAGTCTTCTATCTGACCTCCGTCCTTCCCTTCAGTCTTCTATCTGACCTCCGTCCTCCCCTTCAGTCTTCTATCTGACCTCCGTCCTCCCCTTCAGTCTTCTATCTGACCTCCGTCCTCCCCTTCAGTCTTCTATCTGGCCTCCAGTCTTCCCTCTAGTTCCCCCCTGTCATTACTGTATCCCGCAGTAATATAGGGGCAGATGGATGAAACCACACAGAGTTAGGGGTGAGGTAGACATTTCGGGTGTCAGGAGTTAGGTTGAGGATTGAAGTTAGTGAGAGGTTTAGGTGTGGGGGATCAGGCTTAGGTTGAGGTTTTGGGTCAGAGCATGGATGGAGGTCAGAGTTGGAGAGACATGTCAGGTGTCAGGTATGAGGGCTGAAGGTTGAAGTTAAAGATAGAGTTAGGTTAAAGTTTGGGTTCAGAGATCAGAGCATGGGCGGGGTTCAGAGATCAGAGCATGGGCGGGGTTCAGAGAAATCAGCATCACACTGTCATTGGCTACTTCATATATAGAGATAAAATAACTCATCTACAATGTATAAAAGATGAAAGTTTACAAGTCTATACTATTAGGGTTCGGGTTCAAGTGAGGATGAGGTTTCGGGTGAGGGTTGGTGTGATGGTTGGTGTGATGGTTGGAGTTCGGGTTAGGGTTCAGGTTAGAGTTAGGGTTAGAGTTAGGGTTCGGATGAGGGTTGGGGTTAGGGTTCGTGGGATGGTTGGGGTTAGGGTTCGGGTTCAGGTTAGAGTTAGGGTTCGGATGAGGGTTGGGGTTAGGGTTAGGGTTGGTGGGATGGTTGGGGTTAGGGTTCGGATGAGGGTTAGGGTGAGGGTTCGGATGAGGGTTAGGGTTCAGGTTAGGGTGAGCGTTCGAGTGAGGGTTAGATTTAGGGTTCAGGTTTGGATGAGGGTTTGGATGAGGGTTAGGGTGAGGGTTGGTGTGATGGTTGGGGTTGGAGTTCGGGTTAGAGTTAGGATGAGGGTTCAGGTTAGGGTGAGGGTTAGAGTGAGGGTTAGAGTGAGGGTTAGAGTGAGGGTTAGAGTGAGGGTTCGAGTGAGGGTTCGAGTGAGAGTTAGAGTGAGGGTTAGAGTGAGGGTTAGAGTGAGGGTTCAGGTCCGGGTAAGGGTTCGAGTGAGGGTGAGGGTTTTGGGTTAGGGTGAGGGTTCGAGTGAGGGTTAGAGTTAGGGTGAGGGTTCAGGTCTGGGTGAGGGTTCGAGTGAGGGTTAGGGTTCGGGTTAGTCTTCGGGTGAGAGTTAGAGTTAGGGTTCGGGTGAGAGTTAGGGTTAGGGTGAGAGTTCAGGTCCGGGTGAGGGTTAGAGTTAGGGTGAGGGTTAGAGTTAGGGTGAGGGTGAGGGTTAGAGTTAGGGTGAGGGTGAGGGTGAGGGTTAGAGTTAGGGTGAGGGTTCGGGTTCGGGTGAGGGTTAGAGTTAGGGTTCGGGTGAAAGTTAGGGTTGCGGTTCGGGTTCAGGTTGGGGTTGGGCTTTTTCATATTCTCTCAGCAAAATGAGCTGTAAATGCCCCCTGTAGGGGGAGCTCTCACACATGGTTCTTCGGAGAGACTCACCAGCAGGAAGCAGGCGCCCAGTAACACTGCTTTCATCTTCACATCCAGATCTTTCGGGAATTGGATCCCAAAGTTATCGGCATCTGTGAAGATTTCCTTAGGTAGTCCAGTCCACTGCTTACTGATCCGACCCACGCTGCGCGACTCACACAGCGGCTTCACCTAAGACATAGAGAAGGTGAGAGTGAGCAGAGACTGAGATGGGGAGAGGAGAAGGTGAGAGTGAGCAGAGACTGAGAATAGGGGAGGGTGAGGGTGAGCAGAGACTGAGCTGGGGAGAGGAGAG
>NW_017309567.1:0-1239 GCF_000935625.1 Nanorana parkeri
GTGTTGATCACATTTGCATAATTGGAGCTAGGAGGTGTTATAAACCTGCCCAGAGAGAGGTGTTAAAACAGCATTGTATGAAGCAGACAAAAGATGTCTCATCCCTCCACTTCTATTCAAGCTTGTAAAAATGGAGAAGCCAAGCATCAAGATGACATTTTCCCATATGACTGCTTTGTGGGCCTACCACAGTAATTCCTTTCAAAATCTCTCCTGTCCCATTAGTAGAGTAGATACTGTAAGTGGGTATGAAGGGCAATTGAAATGGCACCTATTACCCATGGCACCTAACAGGGACTTGTTAAGACACCATGTCTGTTCACAGGCCATGGATTTCTGAAGGTCGAGAAGTATGGCAATGGATGAGTAGTCCAATATAGTAATGGACTCTATGGTGGCATTAAGAAGGTTGTCTAGATAGAAATGATCCATGTAAATTTTTTTTTTATTAAGTATGCCTTGTTTGTCTTGGAATAGTAAATGTAGTCCTACAGGTATAGAGGTAGAGGTATAGGCTGACCAGCAAAAGTCAACTAGATGTTGTAGGACTTTCCTAAAAATGTTTCTGCATAATGCTGCATAAGAACAGAGTGACCTGTGGATGAGTCCAGGGCTGGATCAAGGCTAAAATTAAACTTTTCACCAAAACCACTCCTTTAAAAACAGCTTTAGTCTGAGGTTTGCAAGTACAGTGTGTATGAAATTTATTGCTGCATGTTTGGAGTGTAAAGTTTACTTTGATAGACCGTCCATCCTTTTAGTAGTAGTGATCTTCAGATTTTTATAGTAATCTTTAGAATAGTGAACTTGGAGTGTCAATGGACAATTTTTATGGAATGCTATTGTTACTCCTTTGAATTTGGGGGAAGGGGAATTACTCAGAGCCCAGTTATTATAGATGTGTGTAGAAAGTCAGGGGATGGAGGATGGGGTGACATTAATTTCTTGCAATATGACTCTTTGGGCCCACAGATGTGTAAGTTTTAACCACAATTTATTTCTCCTGTTTGCAGAGCAAGTGATACTATTTTAAGTTGAGCTGTAGTGAGGTAGAGGTTGTGGACTCTGGTCTGTCCCAGCCACAGAAAGGAGCAGTAACTTTTGTGAGCAAGATATCAAGGGATTAGATATCCAGTAGGAAGGTATCAACTACAATGCTGTGTTTCATTATATAAAGTATAGCTCAAATAGAAATGGACTGTCAGGGACCCAGAGGGGCCGTTCCTTGTCAGGTTCGCA
>NW_017309567.1:2639-3594 GCF_000935625.1 Nanorana parkeri
ATCTCTGCCTCTACTGCGCCAAACCCGGTCATATGTTGAGATACTGCCCTATCAAACCACCTACAGGTAGGACTGTCAGTTCAGCTGTGTTCCTGAACATGCCTGTATACAACGGTTCTTCCCATCTAACCATATGTGTTTCCCTACAGCTGAACGGTACTGGCCTTGAACTTGCGGCCCTGATCGATTCGGGATCGGGCGCAAGCAGCTGTTTTTTCGATCTTTGGCTTGCCAATCAGCTGGGGCTACCTTTGCGCCCCAAGGAACACCCGTCCCGACTCCACATGGTGGATGGCAGTACATTGAAGACCGGACCTGTCTCCATGGAATCGCACCCTATTGCCCTTTCCATTGGTCGCCACCACTGTGAGGAGGTCGTATGGGACATCGTACCCTCTCCCCTGTTTCCAGTTATCCTGGGCATCCCATGGCTTCGGAAGCACAATCCCCAAATAGACTGGGCCATGGGACGCGTCACATTTCAGTCCTCCTACTGTGTCTCCCACTGCATCTCCTCTGCTCCTGGCTCTCTGTTGGCCCTGGCCTCCTCTCCTCAGGTATTGCCCGCCAAATACGGGGAATACGCGGATGTCTTCGAAAAAGCAGGGGCTGACGCCTTACCTCCCCACAGACCCTACGACTGCCCCATTGATCTGCTTCCTGGGCCCCCGTTGACGTACGGGCGGCTATACAACTTATCTGAGCCCGAGACCCGGGCGCTGAGGGAATACATAGAGGAGAGTCTGGCGAAGGGCTTCATCCGCCCGTCCACCTCCCCAGTCGGTGCAGGTATATTTTTTGTGGGGAAGAAAGACGGGGGTCTTCGGCCCTGTGTGGACTACCGGGCCCTTAACGACATCACCAGAAAGAATAAATACCCTCTCCCTCTCATCCCTGATCTCCTGGACCGAGTGAAGGACGCCAGGGTGTTCACGAAGATCGACCTCCGGGGGGC
>NW_017309567.1:14073-18133 GCF_000935625.1 Nanorana parkeri
GAGAGAGAGAGAGAGAACAAACAAACCATCCTCAAAACCCCATCAGACCGGCCTGTACAACCTCCCACCATCATTCAAATGGACCAGACAGTCTACCATAGCCTACAGAGAGGTCATCAACAGACCCGACATCAAAGAACAGCTAGCAGACTTCAATTTTTTAAATGTTTTTTTCCTCTTTTTTATATTTTATTTGAGGGAGAGAGAGAGAGAGAACAAACAAACCATCCTCAAAACCCCATCAGACCGGCCTGTACAACCTCCCACCATCATTCAAATGGACCAGACAGTCTACCATAGCCTACAGAGAGGTCATCAACAGACCCGACATCAAAGAACAGCTAGCAGACTTCAATTTTTTAAATGTTTTTTTCCTCTTTTTTATATTTTATTTGTCCTAAGTGAGGCGTTAGGGCTATATATTTATATCACATATGTGTGTCTATCTGTCCTCTAAAAAAACAATATCTAATATGTGTGGGTGTACTTTGTAAGAAAGTATATTACTGACGTGGAAGAATCACACAGCAAAAATGTCAAAAGTGTGTCAGTCATTTACGAACAGAAACTAAAAACAAGCTCAGTCATGAAGGGGTTAAGGAAAAATGTTGAAGGAAAAAAGTGCTAGCAATAATAAGTTAGTCTTTTACACTGCACAGCTGAAGAAACGACATACATCCTCTTGGAACACTAGCAAAAACTAGGGCATGCTGGTAGTAGGAGGGGCAATCTTGTGTCCCTCAATGGAGAAAGAAATTCATATTCAATTTGAGTGTTGTAAAACTAATGAATGGAACAAATGCTATTCATCAAGATAAAGGGAGATATTTTGTAACATGCATCAATAAGCATAAACACCTGCTTATACTTTCAGTAGGGACTCTGTGAAACAAAGGCTCACTCCAGGCAAATAAGCAGTTTCTGTGTGGCCAGTAAGTAAGTGCTTGGGTAAGTGCTTCTCAAGCCATGCTTTAGTGACTACTAACATTGCATGTGTTACAGGTCTCGCCACAGTATTATTTGTGAAATAATTTGTGTAAATATTTTCAAAATCATTATGGAGACAAATGTACAAAATACTCAACATGCATAATATGACCATACAGGTATGCATTCATGTTCACCAATCAATGTCAGAATGCAGAACTAGATAACAGGAAATCACCTGCACTCCATACAGCGTACAGACCTTGAGTAAGAGGTTGGTGCTTGAAGTGACAACACGGATGGCGCCGTGTCAGATACAGTCCAGAATAGAAGTCACCAGCGCTCGATGTGTGCAAGAAGTAAAGAACTTTTTATTCAATCGTCACATGCGTCAAACAACCAACATTTCGGGGCCACGCAGGGTCCCTTCTTCTGGGCGACATAGTGACTTCTATTATAGAATGCAGAACTAGGCTCACTTTAACACAGCAGTAAGATGACTTCTAATGTCCACACACAGGTTGAAAGACCTTCTCTGCCATTGATGATCCTGTGTATGGTCTCCACCAACCTCTGTAGCCAAAAGACATACATAATGAATGAATGAATGAATGAATGAATGAATAAGCTTCGGGTGGCATTTTTAGTCTGTATGTAAGCAGCTTAAGAAACAAAATGGGTAGACACCCATATGGAGCATTAGCAACCTCAGCCTATGTCCTCAAGACTGATGTGGTACAAAGCAATATAAGGAATACGTCCCTAAAGTTTTGTAGAAATATGAACAACACAAGTCAAATATTTACATATTGTTCCTTTCAATGAGTGATGCATGGGGCAGAGGCCAAAGGCAGGTAGAATAGGGCCATATCTCTTTAAATGTGCTTGAATGTTCATGTGCAAAAGGTCTTTGTGCCAAATTGTGCTATTACTAATAAATCTGTAAAAAAAATAAGTCAAGGCAATTGGACTTGCTGTATTTTTCTTGAACATTTTTTCTTGAAAGATGAAGAAGAATACAGCAAGTCCAGTTGCCTTGACTTATTTTTTACAGATATATCATGACCTGGATGAATGAGAACCTTCACAGACATACTACTAATAAACCACAGCAAGGTCAATTCCTGCGTCAAGTAACCACTCAAGTAAAGCCTCTGTTACATATGCAAGACAAAATAATGTTCTCCTTCACAAGTCTATTCTGTTATGCAAGGTAAGAGGCCCATGAAGAACGATAATCTCTGTCCTTTTATGCATACTAAAAGATCATTAGTCATCCACATCGTGTAAGTTTTGCTATTGAACTCCTACCCCAACGTCACCAGGCTGGTATCTTCCGGGATTTCTTCAGGATCTTCTTCGCCTTCATCATCATTATTTTTCAATCCATCAACGCTATCAGAAAAAAGAAAATCAGAGTGTTAAATTGAATCCCAAAGCCATGAAGAAAATAAACAAATCAGAAATAGATGTAGGCTCACTCCTTATACATTTACACAACATATTTAACAAATGAAAGGAGTAAAGCTGAACTCCAGGAAAAGTGAAATACACAGCTAAAACGCACGTGAATTGTTTTTTTATGTATATTTTGTAATTATATATGAATCTGAGGGCATATTCTCTCATTACATCCTTTCAACTTGGCAATGCTACACAAAGTGTATGCTTTATTGCTGATTCTCAATGTAATTCTATAAGCTGGACAACCCAATGAAAACAGCGCACTCCCTCTGTGGCCAATATCTTGTCTCAATAGTGGGTTCCATTTCAGCTATATAGCCTGCTCTAGGATCCAGTCTAGCCTGTGACTGGACAATGAAGAAGCAGCAGCAGCAGCACACTAATGAAGTTATCCCTGTGTTCTTCCCTCTAAAGAAGAACTCTGGGGAAATTTCTTCTTAACCCTTGCGGTGGGGCTACCACACACTGCAAGGTTTAACTGCTCGTTTTGGCCTAGGGAGGAAAATAAAGTTATACTTACCTGATCCTCGGAGCCACCTTGCTGTTAGACCGGACCCTGGAACCTCTCTCTCCCCCTCCACTGCAGCGGTCTAAGGTCCCCGAGTCATAATGTCTTAGGACTGGTTCACACCTAGGCGTTTTATTGCGTGGATTTAGTCGTGTGATAACACGCAAAACACAAAAACCCATACAAGTTAATGGCGACAGTTCACACCTTAGCGCAGTGTCACGTGTGTGATAGCAACTGTTGTGCAAAAAGCTGCAGGAGCTATTTTCAGGCGGATGCTGTGTGGATTTGGTCCCATAGATACTCCTATGCATTGAGAACCACAAGATTTTCGTGTGGTTTTTAAAAGCAAAAATTGCACACAAAAAACGCACATTTGAAAACAGCTTAAAAGCACAACCGCCTAGGTGTGAACCAGGCCTTACAGGTGAAACTCGAATAATTAGAATAACGTGCAAAGTTCATTTATTTCACTAATACAACTTAAAAGGTGAAACTAATATATGAGATAGACTCATTACATGCAAAGCAAGATAATTCAAGCTGTGATTTGTCATAATTGTGATGATTATGGCTTACAGCTCATGAAAACCCCAAGAACCCCAAATCCACAACCTCAAAAAAGTAGATTATTACATGCAGTCAATAAAACAAGGATTGTACATAGAACAATATCGGACCTCTGAAAAGTACAAGCATGCATATGTACTCAGTAATTGGTTTGGGCCCCTTTTGCAGCACTTACTGCAATTACTTTTGCACAATATTCTAATTATTCGAGTTTCACCTGTATATACTATGTATAGGATGTAGGGACACCAAGGGACATACCATCGCTGCAGCATAGGTTCAGGGAGGCTGGAGGGAGTGCTGTAACAGCCGTATGGTTTAGAGCAGTGCTTCTTAAAGTGTGGGTCGCGACCCCATATGGGGTCCCGCAGGTGAACAAGGGGGGGTCGGGGATCTGAATCTCCGGCCAGGACCGCCATCAGGGGGTACGGGTGTTACTTGTGCGAGGGGCCCAGGCGGTCGGAGAGGCCTGGGCTAGAAGCAAGATTTTTTTATTTGCGTTTAATGTGCAGTGTAGTGTAGTGTAGTTGTTAAGGTCGCGGGCCCCCGCTGTGCACTTGGTACCTCCGTGCGCACATGCGCGCAAGAAGG
>NW_017309567.1:18143-29939 GCF_000935625.1 Nanorana parkeri
ACGTCTGACACTGGGGTCATGTAAAAATTCCCTCGGCCAAAAGGGGGTCACGAGTGGAGAAAGTTTAGGAAGGCCTGGTTTAGAGGATCAGGTGAGTATTACTTTGTTATTTTCCTCCAAAGACCAAAATGAGCACTTAACCCTTGCAGTGCATGGGGTAGCCTCACCGCAAGGGTTAAGATTAATTTTCCCAAGAGTTGTGCTTTAAGAATCATTAAAATAATGAGGAACATTAAAACATATTTGCACATTTGCAGTCAAATTTGGGGGGAAAAAAAAACCCCTCTGTATGCTTGTTATGTGTTCCTAGTCACACAGCATAACTAAAATCATTTTGAAAACATACTTCTGACCTTTTGCAAGCTTCTCTCTCATGTTTAAGGTGACAGAAAACTCTAGTGGTCCCCACAGAAAGACTAGGGCCACTCCGAGCTTCCTATGCAATGCTTCCAGGTCTTTAACCCTTTGTTAGAGCAGACATTGTTCAAATCTAGCCTACAACTAATTATGAGATCTGCCAGCACAGCACAGACAGGGTTAACCATGTTAGCATGAACCTGTGTTAACATTAACCCCTTGTATTCCAGAGGAAAATTCAGTACAGAAAGAACTTTTTTTTCTTTTTGAAATACTGCATGTTATATGTAGGCCATTTTTTTTTTCCCTTTGGGTTATGCTATGTGAATGAGACCATATAGCAGATATGAAATAGGTGATATCCTGATTTGGCTGCAAGAGTGGAAATACGCTTTAACACTCAGCACATTAAACCTTATTGTTTGAGTTCACACCCAATATATTAATTTTTTTGTATTGTATTAAAAAAATATATATTACAATATTACTGCATTCCATGATCCTATTATTCACTTTTCATCTCAATAACATAATCAACCATGGGAAAGACAAGAAAAAAAAACAGGCTAGGGTATGGAAAGCTTAAAAGATGGGAAATCAGAACACTATCAGAACTAGGTCTATTTAAAAACAATTTGTTGGGGCCCTTCATTGCTAGCAAGCCCCCTATGTGATAGCACAGAGGAAGTGACAGGCCCTCTTTATGAAGACATTAGGAGTCTAGTAGACCCCTGTCAACTATGGACCCCAGCTATGTGTGCTTTCTGTGCTTTTCTACAATGTGTGCTTTACCAGCTATGAACTAAGCTGGTAAAGCACAGATCGTGCCTAAAAAGCTTATTTTCTGGCCGCTGCAGCCAGAGAAATGACAGCCTGCATCCTGGTTCAGTAACCGAAAGAGAGATCAACCAATGAAAGTGTGCTGAACTCCCTCTGATGCAGCTGTGATGATCCCAGACCCCGTACAAGGGGTGGTGGAGCCTGGGATAGGCAGCAGCCAAGATCTTGGTATCAACCACTTAAGTATAAGATGTGTGTGTTTGTAAATAATATATACAACTATTATACTGGATTTATATAGCATCAATAGGAAGACATTACAGTTACAATTCAAGACAAGATGGCCCTGCCCTACCTCTTAGACAGTTGTCACTGGAGCAAGTATTCCCACTGGAAGATTTCCCTCTAGTAATCTTCTGGTTTCAATATTTTGGATGTTTGCTGACTTTCAGTCCCAGTGACAATGGGTACTACTACAGATAGAGAGGGTTAATCCCCCCCCCATTGGAGACACTAACACTACTAATACAAACCTGACAGGGATGCTAAGCCTCCCCTACTTTATCCGGAACAAAAATCAAGGTTTGTTTGTAGATATAGTTAGGTAAATGCAGGTTTGTAGCTGCAATTTCAGTGCTTGGCTTTTTTATTGCTTTTGAAAGCTGTGTTGCCATGTGCGGCCATTCCTAATAAATGCTTTTAGAACTCATTTTGACAGATAAAATAAATTGAACCCTTATAACCAACACCTTGCACAGACATGAAAAAGTACTGTTGGAAGCAATGGCAAACCTTTGCACACACATAGGTTTGAATGGGCTCTTATTAACCGATTGCTGAAGATTTTTTTAACCTCATGAAATTGTGGGAACCTGCGCATGGATAAAATGAGTGAAACATGAAAGAAACATGACATCAATGTCATCATAAGACCAAACACATGGATTGTCTGGGTTTTTTTTTGCAAAAAGCACATAATGAATTAACCGTTTGGTTAGATGGAACCAAATTGATATTCTTCACCTCTGCCATACCATGCAAAATAAAAGGCACACAGTTATCTCCGCTTCCATGGTTGTCATCAGATCGATTAGCCATCGTGGACCAAATGACTTATTAACAGGCATTGAAGTGCAGCTACGCCCTGTAACATCTTATTTAGGCCAACATCTGTGGGTCTGAATGGATGTTCAAGGCCTCGTTCTGAAGCAATGGGAACCTCATAACCTAAATATTTTACCAGGCAGAAGCATGCAGAGTGCAGTGATTTATTATGAATGTGCGGCATGCTGTTATGTTGCTCTTTGATAACCTTTTCCTACAAACTAGGTCTGATGTATGAAACACAGTGGCTAGAATATGGATAGTTTGAATTACAAATGGCTCAGTTTTGCTTCATTTTTAATACAAGAATGATACCCCGGTGCTACAGGTTTTTGTTTATTAATGTAAGTTATTGTGGATCTCGTTGGATTATCAGTATGCAGCAGTAAAAATATTGTTGCCCATAGCGACTGGCTTCCATTTTTTTTAAATGACATGTAACACAGATTGGTTTCTGTGGGCAACAAGACTGTGGTTCGTTTAGCACATTTTTCTAGTGCATGAAGAAAAACTATCTAAAAAAAACCAAAGGATGTAGTCGCATCCTCCCACAATTATTTTAGCATTACAGTACTTTTTACAGTTTGCTGGGTATCGGCTTCATTGTTGTGTTGTAGTCCAGTGGGAGGATGACAAATTTCTAAACGTTTCACGGAGATCTGGTTCTTCAGGAATAGGCTACTGTCTATAAAAAGTTTGTATATTAACCCCTTCGTGACGGGAGACGAACACTGTACGTCCCACCACCAAGTGCCCAAATGACTGGCCACGTACACTGTACTTGATCAGCTATTTGGGGCTCTGTAATGCTGGTAACCGCTGAGAATCAGTGGTTATCGTTCATTAATGGATGCCTCAGTATTGAGGCATCCATTAATAAAAGAGTTAAGCTTTTTCCCTTTCAGGAATCGGGTGTCTGACAGTGAGAGCAGAGCCGCACTTACTGCTCTCACTGACAGCTGGTCTAGATCTGGAAATCCCCATGTACAGTATACCGGCTTTTTTTTTCTCTAAACTTTCAGCAATAGAAGCATTTAGATACATGATTTTATTGCTGAAAGAATGTTGCAGGTTTCTGATCGCTGTTGGAATGATCAGAAAACCTTTAGTGACATCTGATCCTGAAATGCTACAGGATCAGTGTCACTTCCAGGGGTAATGTCGAGCAATTATCAGGGACTTCAACTAGTGATAAAGGCACTTGAACTTAGCAATAACCATTTTACATTTTAATTCTCCATCTGCTTTTTTTGCTATGATGCAATAATAGTTTGTCCATAAGCAACATGAAACTGAAGACATTGTGTTCTAAGCTGCAGAAGCCAAGTATCAATTGTTCCAAGAAGCTCCCTCATTATCCTTTTACAGAGATTTGAATACAATGTTCAAGAAGATGCATTTAAAGAAGAACTCTGGGCAGTTACAAAATTAACCCTTGCAGTGGGACTACCCCCACACTTCAAGAGTTAAGTGCTTGTTTTGGTCTAGGGCAGTGGTTCTCAACCTTTCTAGGGCCGGGACCCCTTGGTAACATTTGCCAAGTTGTGGTGACCCCCAAATGGTAAAATTTAGGGATGACGTGGCTGCTGCAGCGACATCTGGCGGCGTGGCAGGGGGCTGAGGAGGACACACAGGGACCCACAGTTTGAGAACCATTGCTTAAAGGAGACAACAAATCCTCTATTTCAGCGGTTCTCAACCTTACTAGTGCCGCGACCCTTTGATAAAATTGCCCACGTTGTGGCAACCCCTAACAGTAAAAGTATTTTCAACGCAGAATAACGCCAGCTACAATGCCGTCAGAATAAAAACCACTATAGGAATGCTATCATTAGAACTGGACCTTAATTTCAGGTCCCCCTCTGCTAATTGGCAGCAGCAGAGGGCGGGCTCAATAGCTAGTCTGCTATTGGCTATTGCAAAGTGAAATAGCCAATAGGAATCTAGCTGTGTTCCTATGGGTTTATTTATTTTTTCTCTCACTGATTACGGCCTGCGGCCCGATGTCACAAAGAGAAAAAAAAGCAGAGAAAGGTTTGCTATGCTCGATCGAGCATAGCAAACCTGTGCGGGGAGGAAGTTTTTTTTCTTTTTTTATGACTTACGACCGCATGCGGCTCCGATTTTAGAAAAAAAAAAACAGCGGAGCAGACCTTTCCCGGGGCCGCGAGGCGGCCGCCGGCAGATAGTCAGTCATTCGACCCCCACGTTGAGAACCGCTGGTCTAGGGGCTAAAATAATTGATGTACTAACCCGATCCTCGGTCCCACCTGACTTCTAGTCCCCACAGTCTCTTCTCCCCCTACGATCGGTCTAAGCCCCACTGACGGCATCACGTGTAATACAAGTCCACTACCTTGTATTACTCATGAGGACGCCGAGGGACCTTCCACAGCCGGAGTGGAGGGGTAGACACCTGAACAGTCATTGCCACATGACCGAAAATTGGGTGAGTATATTATTTTTTTAATTTTAATTCCTAGACCAAAACAAGCGCTTAACCCTTGCAGTGCAGTGTAGCTTTTTTTTTTTTAAACTGCCTGGAGTCTTCTTTAAAATGGCTCTGTGCTGTACCCGTGCAGGACGCAACAGTGGGTTCACATAGTTTTACTCCTTTCTCCCCTACTGTTCCATTCACCCACAGGAGCAAAGTGAAGATCTGTGTAAGCTTCAAGCCCATCTGGTAATAAATAATGACACAGGGTAGAAGTCTCTACTCCCACCCCACATCACAGCACTCAGGCAAGGCAATGAGGTGCATAGAAACTCATCACTGGATTGTGTGAGGAAGGAGAAAGTCACATGCTCTGAATACCCAGAAGCACCTGCCCATGACACCCCTCGGCACCTGAGTCCCCAATCACCAGGTCAAAACACTGTCACATGGGAGATGGGGGGGATCCTTAGGCAAGTGTAAGCTCTGACACAGACAGACGATAAGCTTAGGCAGGGCACAGATCATCAATAGCAGGGGAGGTGGCCTGTTAAGAGAACCTGTCATTTTAAAAAGTCTCTAACACTTGGCAAATGTAGATAACTAATTGAAAGGCACATTTTCCTATTATTTGCAGCCACTGCCTCTAGAACAGAGGTGGACAATTTAATGTGGAATTCAGGAGCCAGCGGATTTTTTTTTTTTTTTTGTTTGGAGCCAGGCTATAGAAAACCTCAAAAGCCAGGCCCATGGCTGGAATTTTTACTTTCAATTTTTTTTTTTTAATTTCCAAGACATTATAAAAGTTACAGAACAATAACCATAACACAATTATATTGGCATAGAAATTCAAGCAAACTTACATCATAGTCACATCTTCAAGTCTGAATTGTACCAAATAGTCAGGTAAATTTCAATATTGGTAATGCCAATGTATACACAATCACAGGCACTGAGACATTTCCCGATCTCTGCAGCTGCGGACCTGGAACATGTTTTAGTACCTGTGATTGGCGCTGCCAGCTCGGCACGTGGAGCTGCGAACACGCCCGATCCCATCACTACTGGCTACCTGGCTCCTTGGATTTGTTCATCCCTGTTCTAAAAAATATTGCACAGACTGGAGGGCAAAGTCAAAATTGACATAGCCAGAACCACAATAGCCTAAGGGTTAGTTCACACGATATGCAGTATAGTGCTTGCAGCATTTTGATTGCAGTGGACCGCACCGCAGGCACAATGTGCCTTGCGGTTCCGTGCGGGCGATCGCATTTCGGCTGGATGACATGGCTACGGTGTCATTCACTTCAATGGGCCGCCACGCCCCCTCCTGCCCCACTAAAAAGTGAGCCGGCCAGAATGCGATGCAGTGCGTTCCGGCCAGAATCGGACCAGAATGCACTGCATATGGTGTCAATTAACCCTGAGACTAATGTCCCTTGTTTACATTTAAACAAGAACCCTGGGGAAAAAATCGAATTAATCCTTGCAGGGGGGCTACCCCAGGACTGTAAGGGCTAAGTGCTAGTTTTTGTCTAGGTTCAAAAATAAAGTTATACTCACCCGATCCTCTGCGCCTGCTTGCTCTTAGCCCGGACCCCAGAGCCTCTCTCCCCCTTCTCTGCAGCGGTCTAAAGCCGGGTATACACGCTTCAAATTTCGGACAGTTCTTGATGAACCAGCTGAAATATGATGCATGGGTTCCGCTGTCAGCACCTTTCCGACCGGTATCCCTTGATCAGCTGATTGAAGGAGCATGTCGGAAAAAATTATCAGCCAAACAGAGCGAGCAGCCAATAAGATGCTAACTCTGTTCAGGTATTCCGACAATGGCGGGCAGCCACTATCAAAATACAAAGGAAACAGTAGATTCCTCCTTCAATGCTAATGAGCATTGAAGGAGGAATCTGTACTATTATCTTCGTTCAGCTGGCAGATTAAACAAAGAAAATAGAAGCATGTATACATGACGTAAAGGGCTTCCGATGACCGCAATGCTGAACGGGCAGTGTGTGCATGCGCACACCGGCCTGTTCGGCATTTGTCTCCCGAGCATCATTCAAACCAGCCGAAAATCGTAAGATTTTCGGCTGGTTTTCTAGCATGCTCCTTAGACAAAAGACGTGCGACCGTACAGTAGAAACGATCGCATATCTTCGTTCACACTGCACGATTCTCGTACGATCGCGGGATTTCCCGCGATTCTCGTACGAGAATCGTGCAGTGTATGGGCACCTTAACACTCATCATGTTGTATATACTGTGTACAGGGCTTGAGGGACATACCATCACTGGAGACTGGCGGAAGAGACTGGTCCAAGAACCAGCCAACTCAGAGGTTCAGGTGAGCATAACTTTGCTCGTTTGTGTCTAGATTCAAAAATAACACTTAACCCTTGCAGTGCGGGGCTAGCCCAACTGAAAGGGTTAAAAAAATGTTTCCCTGGAGTTCTTTTTTAAGAAATAACCTAAGTACAGCACGGAAATATCCGCATCGCAACACTGCAGTGTTGAACAGAGCTTTAATGAAATGTCACTTGTAACTTTTTCAATAAAGTTCTTACAAACAAAGTAAACAGTGCGATGAGCTGGGATCACAGTTTTGTATGGGTGATCAGCAAAGCTGACTGGTGTGAACCAACCCTGATACACTGTAAGAAAAAAAACTCCAGCAAGGCCTGATAAGCTGCAATACATCCCATTGTTGTTTTCAGGTTTACATACGCTTCAAGCAAGGAAACTGATTGGTGGATGTGATCATGTAAGCTGTAGTAAAGGAAGGTGACAGAAGAAGAGATGGTAACCTGCACAGCAGTCTGAGCTCTGCAGCAGTATCCACAGAGCAGCCCAGCTCCACAGCCAGCTCAGCATCGTCTACATCCTCCGGGGTGTCCTCAGCCAGGCTCAGGTCACACTCCCTCACACTGCCCCTCCACAGTGCACCGTACGAGCCCACATGGATCTTCTGTGTGGTCACATGTGTCACTTCAAACACCGGTACGTTCTCCTCTACCGCCTCCGCCATGCTGAGGACGCACAGCCCCGGTGCATGCTGGAGATTGTAGTCAGTGATGTCTCATCTCCCACAATGCCTTTCGCTCCGTGCGTCGGCTGCCTGGAAGTCCCTGTAGTTTAGAGTAGCGCTAGCGGCTTCGTTCTCTAATGTTTGTGTGCCGATACTTGGATGTTATCGTTTCCGTTATTAGTGGCTGGATACTGAATTCTATTCATAAAAACCGTTTGTTATTATTACTGACAATGTTTGTATGGTGTCCCAGGAGTAGTTTCATGTTTAAATCAAATAAAGTTAATGGGGGGAAAAAAAAACATTGACACACTTCTAGTCATTCAAATTGTGAAGAATGTATGTGATAAGGAGTACCATGCGTGCACTTAAAGGCATACTGAGGGGAATTTGAAAACTGGAGCAGACAAAATCTGGAGCAGTTTCCCATGGCAACCAATTAGTTTCTCTCTTCAGTTTGTTCAGTTACGATTTGAAAATGAAAGAGAGAAGCCGATTGGTTGTCCCGCACAGCTGCTCCAGATTTTGATAAATCTCCTTCCCCTTTTGTAATGCACTTATGTTGCAAAGATAAGTACTTTACCCTTGTAGTGCTGGGGTAGCCCCACTGCAAGGATTACATTTGATCCTGCCTGGAGTTCTTTAACCAGAATGGGTAATAACGGCCTCATCTAAACGGCATATTTGGGATTCCTGCCACAGGGATTTGTAGGTTCCTACCGCAGGAATCCGATAACGCACATTTGCACTAGTGTGAATGAATCCAAAGATCAGGGTTGCAACGCTTTGCAGGCTCCAAAGCAAAAAACAAAAGGAAAATGTGTTTGTTTTCATCTAGGGCAGGCTGTGGCCCTCCAGCTGTTGTAGAACTACAAAGCCCAAGAGCCATTGCAAGAATTCTCACATCTATCATGGGATTTGTACTTTCACCACAGCTATAGAACCACATTTTGCCTACACTTGCTCTATGGTCTAAAATATCAAGGATGTACTCACCTGATCCTCTGTCTCACCTGGCTGCTAGGCCAGTCCCTGCAGCCTCTCTCCCTCTCCATAGCCCCACAGCAAGGGTTACATTGTATTCTGCCTGGAGTTCTTCTTTAATGATTGGGTGATGGTGGCCGCATTTGGAAGCAGTACTCCACATGTAATTGTATTTGTGTCAGGATTACATGCAGTTAGGAATAGATCACCATCTATCAATACATTCACCCCATAGTTCTTCTTTAATTTAGTAATAACAACTCCTGTAAATAAGAATCTGATACTTTTGGGAGTGTCGGATCTTACTAGTGTCCATGTCCCATGGGCTGTCCCTCATGATCCAGTAAACTCAAGGGAAGACTGGTACCTCCCTAGTACTATAAGTCCCCTACATGCAAACATTCAAGTTGCCAACCCTCAAAGATACGAGCATGCGTTTGCATGCCCAGTCATGTAGGTCAGTTCACATGCCTGGCATAGGTTTGTGTACTTTACCGTGCAGTATTGTATAGAGTACTGTATCTTTATTTCAAGCCTAGGATGTCCGGAAGCAAGTGTAAAACCAGCAGTGATGTAGCTGGGCACCTAGGTTAACTGTGTCGACTTACAAACAAATTGGACTTACGAACGCGCTCTCGGAACAGAACCCATTTGTAAGTAGGGAACTTACTGTATAGTCTGCTGGCTGGCAGCAACCAGAGAATGGTTGCACTAAAATGAGTGTAGGAGCAGCTGCTTCTGCTCCCACTACAGCTGCCTGTCAGACCTCAGATGCTGTGATCTGTGTAAGTGCCATTATGAATCTGGAGAGGTATTATAGCAGATGGGCTGCACTAGACAGAAGCCCCATGACACCATATACTGGCTCAGGAATGTAACCCCTTGATGCCTCTATCTATTCCAGCTTCACCTGCGTGCAATGATTGGAGAAGTCATACTCAGTGGCAGCACTGAAAGCTTAGCAAGCCAGCATCTTCATTTGCAGGTAAAACGTCAGTCTGGCAATATATCAACTTTAAAAAAAATGTCATGGCACTCTACTGGTGGGAATTCTCTGCACATTGAGGTGTGTGGATAGCCCATTCTAAAAGAAATGATCACATGGAAGCTCCGCCATTTGGTTGTGAATCAGCCCTTATATGTAGCAGACACAGGAATATTAGTCTCTATACTCCCTATTACTCCTTATTTTGCACCGCTAACTTTGCGCTGTACATTCCCTGTTCCACACTACCTAATTCTGTATGCTATGCTGTACATTCACTATTCCACACCCCCTCATTCTGTATGTTGTGCTGTACATTCTCTATTCCTCCATTCCTCATTCTGTATGCTGTGCTATACATTCCCTATTCCACACCTCCTAACACTGTATGCTGTGCTGTACATCCCTATTCCACAACTCCTCACGCTGTAGCTTTGCTGTACATCTCCTAATCCCCAGCTCCTCATTCTGTATGTTGTGCTGTTCAGGGCCATCTTTAATACTGATTGGACCCTGGGCAAAAATTTTCTAGGGCCCCCCACTTCTACCCACCCCGTCCCCCTAACCAACTCCACCCCCTGCCATGCAATTTCGCCCATGTATATGCCTATATGACAGGGGCGGAGCAACACTATGCAATACCGATCGCACAGTAAACAGAAGAGTGGCCCGGGTGTATCTTTTGCGGGCTCCAGTGCAGGGCCGGTGCAAGGATTATTGTGTACACTCCCCCCACCCCCCAGTGCCCTCAGACGACTGTCTATGCAGACTTACACTAGCACTAACTAGTGTGTAGTGTCCCTTCTCTTATGTACATGGAAATCATGTAGTGACCCGCATCACATACAGACAAACAGCATGTAGTGACCCCCATCACATACAGACAAGCAGCATGTAGTGACCCCCATCACATACAGACAAGCAGCATGTAGTGACCCCCATCACATACAAGCAGCCTAGTGACCCCTCTCTCTGGATGTTTAGTGTTCCCTAATACACACATGCACATTCCAGCACACACATACACACAGCATGGAGGGGGAGGTCACCGGCTCTGCGATTATCTAGCGCTCTGCTGTCAGTGCTGAGATGCAGGGCCAGTGGTAGAAGTTTTGCAGCACAGGACCTGCTCTAGGGGCAGCTGCTTTGGGCCCCACAACAATGACTGGGCCCTGGGCAGCTGCCCCTTTTGCCCTGCGTTAAAGACAGCCCTGGTGCTGTTCATTCTCTATTCCACACCACCTCATTCTGTATGTTGTGCTGTTCATTCTCTATTCCACACCCCCTCATTCTGTATGTTGTGCTGTTCATTCTCTATTCCACACCCCCTCATTCTGTATGTTGTGCTGTTCATTCTCTATTCCACACTTTCTCATTCTGTATGTTGTGCTGTTCATTCTCTATTCCACACCTTCTCATTCTGTATGTTGTGATTTTCATTCTCTATTTCACACCTTCTCATTCTGTATGTTGTGCTGTTCATTCTCTATTTCACACCTTCTCATTCTGTATGTTGTGTTGCCTATTCTACATCTCTTCACTCTGAACGTTGCACTATAAATTCCTTATTCCATACTGCTTTATACTGTACATTGTGCTGTAAATTTCCTATTCCACACTGCCTTATTCTGTACATTGTGCTGTACATTCCCTATTCCACACTGCCTTATTCTGTACATTGTGCTGTACATTCCCTATTCCACACTGCCTTATTCTGTACATTCCCTATTCCACACTGCCTTATTCTGTACATTGTGCTGTACATTCCCTATTCCACACTGCCTTATTCTGTACGTTATGCTGTACATTCCCTATTCCACACTGCCTTATTCTGTACATTGTGCTGTACATTCCCTATTCCACACTGCCTTATTCTGTACATTCCCTATTCCACACTGCCTTATTCTGTACGTTATGCTGTACATTCCCTATTCCACACTGCCTTATTCTGTACATTGTGCTGTACATTTCCTATTCCACACTGCCTTATTCTGTACATTGTGCTGTATATTCCCTATTCCACACTGCCTTATTCTGTACATTGTGATGTACATTCCCTATTCCACACTGCCTTATTCTGTACATTGTGCTGTACATTCCCTATTCCACACTGCCTTATTCTGTACA